>NW_026648485.1:0-58206 GCF_030028045.1 Hippopotamus amphibius kiboko | reverse complement strand
TCACTTCTAGGGAGTGTGGGTCTGGCAGGCAGAACGGCCCGAGGGAGGAGCTCGGGCCTTCGGCTGTGGACAGCTTTCCCACTGCCAAGCCTTGGAGGAGTGCGTGGAGGCTGGGGCCTGCAGCGTTTTCCATCGGAGAGCACTGGGTGCCCAAAGCCTCCCCTGTGGCTTCCGAGCCCCTTCCCCACCCACACGCCCTTGGCACCCACTCTGTTGCCAGAGGGAAGTCCTAAGCAGGACTCTCTAGCTTGTGCAGCCAGAGTGCCTCCTGCTTGGAAGTGGCCTCTGGCTCTCATTTGGAGTGAGGCTTCTCCCATGTTTGTCAGCCGGCACATGGTGCCATCGCTCCACCAGAGAACACTCTGCTTTGCCTTCAGCCATGGCTCGCCCCGCCGAGCTCTCTCTGCCTCAAGCAGAAACCCCAGTGTGTGTCCAGCCTCCAGAAAGCAGAGTGCCTTTGCCTGAGCACTGCTGTGCTGGGGCAGCACCCTGAAGGCCTCCTAGGGCCTTCTCTGCCCTAACCCAGTCGTGCCATTCGGCCCATGCGGGGAGCAACGTTCCCCCTTGGCAGGGCTCAGCGTGTGGGCTGTGTGTGGTTTCATGGCTGGGAAAGGGCAGATCCTGAAGCTGGGTGCCCTCCTGTGAATGGGGCCTGGCGGGCAGAGCCGGCATTCCCCGGTGGGGATGGAGGAGATCTGGGGCCTTCAAGCTGCATGCACATCCCCTCTCTGGCTGCCCCTCTTGCTTCTTCTCTGCTGCCAAGCCTCTCACACCGCACGTGCGTCTCACTGGAAGGAGCAGGCTGCTTGCCATTCTTGGGCAGGGAATCATCCCACACGCCTCGTTTCCTCGCAGGGGAGTGCAAACTGACCCAGAGCCTCCAGAGGAGCTGCAGTCTCTCCAGCCACAAAGGCCTGTAGCCGAGTCCATGACGGCCTGTTGCATGGAGGGCTTCTATGGGAGAGGGCCATGCTTCCCTGGCAGGGGCTCCTTCTCACACTGCTTTCCGTGGGGAAACCCTGCGTGTGCCAGGGGTCTCCTGTGTGCACAAAATCTCTCCCCAGTGCCTGAGGTGCAGGGAATCCTCTTTGGACACAGAGCACTGTTCTAGGCAGAGCTCCCATGCTGGGAGAGCCGCCACTGCCCCGACTGTCCAACTGCCTCAGGAACACACTTCTAGGGAGTGTGGGTCTGGCAGGCAGAACGGCCCGAGGGAGGAGCTCGGGCCTTCGGCTGTGGACAGCTTTCCCACTGCCAAGCCTTGGAGGAGTGCGTGGAGGCTGGGGCCTGCAGCGTTTTCCATCGGAGAGCACTGGGTGCCCAAAGCCTCCCCTGTGGCTTCCGAGCCCCTTCCCACCCACACGCCCTTGGCACCCACTCTGTTGCCAGAGGGAAGTCCTAAGCAGGACTCTCTAGCTTGTGCAGCCAGAGTGCCTCCTGCTTGGAAGTGGCCTCTGGCTCTCATTTGGAGTGAGGCTTCTCCCATGCTTGTCAGCCAGCACATGGTGCCATCGCTCCACCAGAGAACACTCTGCTTTGCCTTCAGCCATGGCTCGCCCCGCCGAGCTCTCTCTGCCTCAAGCAGAAACCCCAGTGTGTGTCCAGCCTCCAGAAAGCAGAGTGCCTTTGCCTGAGCACTGCTGTGCTGGGGCAGCACCCTGAAGGCCTCCTAGGGCCTTCTCTGCCCTAACCCAGTCGTGCCATTCGGCCCATGCGGGGAGCAACGTTCCCCCTTGGCAGGGCTCAGCGTGTGGGCTGTGTGTGGTTTCATGGCTGGGAAAGGGCAGATCCTGAAGCTGGCTGCCCTCCTGTGACTGGGGCCTGGCGGGCAGAGCCGGCATTCCCCGGTGGGGATGGAGGAGATCTGGGGCCTTCAAGCTGCATGCACATCCCCTCTCTGGCTGCCCCTCTTGCTTCTTCTCTGCTGCCAAGCCTCTCACACCGCACGTGCGTCTCACTGGAAGGAGCAGGCTGCTTGCCATTCTTGGGCAGGGAATCATCCCACACGCCTCGTTTCCTCGCAGGGGAGTGCAAACTGACCCAGAGCCTCCAGAGGAGCTGCAGTCTCTCCAGCCACAAAGGCCTGTAGCCGAGTCCATGACGGCCTGTTGCATGGAGGGCTTCTATGGGAGAGGGCCATGCTTCCCTGGCAGGGGCTCCTTCTCACACTGCTTTCCGTGGGGAAACCCTGCGTGTGCCAGGGGTCTCCTGTGTGCACAAAATCTCTCCCCAGTGCCTGAGGTGCAGGGAATCCTCTTTGGACACAGAGCACTGTTCTAGGCAGAGCTCCCATGCTGGGAGAGCCGCCACTGCCCCGACTGTCCAACTGCCTCAGGAACACACTGCTAGGGAGTGTGGGTCTGGCAGGCAGAACGGCCCGAGGGAGGAGCTCGGGCCTTCGGCTGTGGACAGCTTTCCCACTGCCAAGCCTTGGAGGAGTGCGTGGAGGCTGGGGCCTGCAGCGTTTTCCATCGGAGAGCACTGGGTGCCCAAAGCCTCCCCTGTGGCTTCCGAGCCCCTTCCCACCCACACGCCCTTGGCACCCACTCTGTTGCCAGAGGGAAGTCCTAAGCAGGACTCTCTAGCTTGTGCAGCCAGAGTGCCTCCTGCTTGGAAGTGGCCTCTGGCTCTCATTTGGAGTGAGGCTTCTCCCATGCTTGTCAGCCAGCACATGGTGCCATCGCTCCACCAGAGAACACTCTGCTTTGCCTTCAGCCATGGCTCGCCCCGCCGAGCTCTCTCTGCCTCAAGCAGAAACCCCAGTGTGTGTCCAGCCTCCAGAAAGCAGAGTGCCTTTGCCTGAGCACTGCTGTGCTGGGGCAGCACCCTGAAGGCCTCCTAGGGCCTTCTCTGCCCTAACCCAGTCGTGCCATTCGGCCCATGCGGGGAGCAACGTTCCCCCTTGGCAGGGCTCAGCGTGTGGGCTGTGTGTGGTTTCATGGCTGGGAAAGGGCAGATCCTGAAGCTGGCTGCCCTCCTGTGAATGGGGCCTGGCGGGCAGAGCCGGCATTCCCCGGTGGGGATGGAGGAGATCTGGGGCCTTCAAGCTGCATGCACATCCCCTCTCTGGCTGCCCCTCTTGCTTCTTCTCTGCTGCCAAGCCTCTCACACCGCACGTGCGTCTCACTGGAAGGAGCAGGCTGCTTGCCATTCTTGGGCAGGGAATCATCCCACACGCCTCGTTTCCTTGCAGGGGAGTGCAAACTGACCCAGAGCCTCCAGAGGAGCTGCAGTCTCTCCAGCCACAAAGGCCTGTAGCCGAGTCCATGACGGCCTGTTGCATGGAGGGCTTCTATGGGAGAGGGCCATGCTTCCCTGGCAGGGGCTCCTTCTCACACTGCTTTCCGTGGGGAAACCCTGCGTGTGCCAGGGGTCTCCTGTGTGCACAAAATCTCTCCCCAGTGCCTGAGGTGCAGGGAATCCTCTTTGGACACAGAGCACTGTTCTAGGCAGAGCTCCCATGCTGGGAGAGCCGCCACTGCCCCGACTGTCCAACTGCCTCAGGAACACACTTCTAGGGAGTGTGGGTCTGGCAGGCAGAACGGCCCGAGGGAGGAGCTCGGGCCTTCGGCTGTGGACAGCTTTCCCACTGCCAAGCCTTGGAGGAGTGCGTGGAGGCTGGGGCCTGCAGCGTTTTCCATCGGAGAGCACTGGGTGCCCAAAGCCTCCCCTGTGGCTTCCGAGCCCCTTCCCACCCACACGCCCTTGGCACCCACTCTGTTGCCAGAGGGAAGTCCTAAGCAGGACTCTCTAGCTTGTGCAGCCAGAGTGCCTCCTGCTTGGAAGTGGCCTCTGGCTCTCATTTGGAGTGAGGCTTCTCCCATGCTTGTCAGCCAGCACATGGTGCCATCGCTCCACCAGAGAACACTCTGCTTTGCCTTCAGCCATGGCTCGCCCCGCCGAGCTCTCTCTGCCTCAAGCAGAAACCCCAGTGTGTGTCCAGCCTCCAGAAAGCAGAGTGCCTTTGCCTGAGCACTGCTGTGCTGGGGCAGCACCCTGAAGGCCTCCTAGGGCCTTCTCTGCCCTAACCCAGTCGTGCCATTCGGCCCATGCGGGGAGCAACGTTCCCCCTTGGCAGGGCTCAGCGTGTGGGCTGTGTGTGGTTTCATGGCTGGGAAAGGGCAGATCCTGAAGCTGGGTGCCCTCCTGTGACTGGGGCCTGGCGGGCAGAGCCGGCATTCCCCGGTGGGGATGGAGGAGATCTGGGGCCTTCAAGCTGCATGCACATCCCCTCTCTGGCTGCCCCTCTTGCTTCTTCTCTGCTGCCAAGCCTCTCACACCGCACGTGCGTCTCACTGGAAGGAGCAGGCTGCTTGCCATTCTTGGGCAGGGAATCATCCCACACGCCTCGTTTCCTCGCAGGGGAGTGCAAACTGACCCAGAGCCTCCAGAGGAGCTGCAGTCTCTCCAGCCACAAAGGCCTGTAGCCGAGTCCATGACGGCCTGTTGCATGGAGGGCTTCTATGGGAGAGGGCCATGCTTCCCTGGCAGGGGCTCCTTCTCACACTGCTTTCCGTGGGGAAACCCTGCGTGTGCCAGGGGTCTCCTGTGTGCACAAAATCTCTCCCCAGTGCCTGAGGTGCAGGGAATCCTCTTTGGACACAGAGCACTGTTCTAGGCAGAGCTCCCATGCTGGGAGAGCCGCCACTGCCCCGACTGTCCAACTGCCTCAGGAACACACTTCTAGGGAGTGTGGGTCTGGCAGGCAGAACGGCCCGAGGGAGGAGCTCGGGCCTTCGGCTGTGGACAGCTTTCCCACTGCCAAGCCTTGGAGGAGTGCGTGGAGGCTGGGGCCTGCAGCGTTTTCCATCGGAGAGCACTGGGTGCCCAAAGCCTCCCCTGTGGCTTCCGAGCCCCTTCCCACCCACACGCCCTTGGCACCCACTCTGTTGCCAGAGGGAAGTCCTAAGCAGGACTCTCTAGCTTGTGCAGCCAGAGTGCCTCCTGCTTGGAAGTGGCCTCTGGCTCTCATTTGGAGTGAGGCTTCTCCCATGCTTGTCAGCCAGCACATGGTGCCATCGCTCCACCAGAGAACACTCTGCTTTGCCTTCAGCCATGGCTCGCCCCGCCGAGCTCTCTCTGCCTCAAGCAGAAACCCCAGTGTGTGTCCAGCCTCCAGAAAGCAGAGTGCCTTTGCCTGAGCACTGCTGTGCTGGGGCAGCACCCTGAAGGCCTCCTAGGGCCTTCTCTGCCCTAACCCAGTCGTGCCATTCGGCCCATGCGGGGAGCAACGTTCCCCCTTGGCAGGGCTCAGCGTGTGGGCTGTGTGTGGTTTCATGGCTGGGAAAGGGCAGATCCTGAAGCTGGCTGCCCTCCTGTGAATGGGGCCTGGCGGGCAGAGCCGGCATTCCCCGGTGGGGATGGAGGAGATCTGGGGCCTTCAAGCTGCATGCACATCCCCTCTCTGGCTGCCCCTCTTGCTTCTTCTCTGCTGCCAAGCCTCTCACACCGCACGTGCGTCTCACTGGAAGGAGCAGGCTGCTTGCCATTCTTGGGCAGGGAATCATCCCACACGCCTCGTTTCCTCGCAGGGAGTGCAAACTGACCCAGAGCCTCCAGAGGAGCTGCAGTCTCTCCAGCCACAAAGGCCTGTAGCCGAGTCCATGACGGCCTGTTGCATGGAGGGCTTCTATGGGAGAGGGCCATGCTTCCCTGGCAGGGGCTCCTTCTCACACTGCTTTCCGTGGGGAAACCCTGCGTGTGCCAGGGGTCTCCTGTGTGCACAAAATCTCTCCCCAGTGCCTGAGGTGCAGGGAATCCTCTTTGGACACAGAGCACTGTTCTAGGCAGAGCTCCCATGCTGGGAGAGCCGCCACTGCCCCGACTGTCCAACTGCCTCAGGAACACACTTCTAGGGAGTGTGGGTCTGGCAGGCAGAACGGCCCGAGGGAGGAGCTCGGGCCTTCGGCTGTGGACAGCTTTCCCACTGCCAAGCCTTGGAGGAGTGCGTGGAGGCTGGGGCCTGCAGCGTTTTCCATCGGAGAGCACTGGGTGCCCAAAGCCTCCCCTGTGGCTTCCGAGCCCCTTCCCACCCACACGCCCTTGGCACCCACTCTGTTGCCAGAGGGAAGTCCTAAGCAGGACTCTCTAGCTTGTGCAGCCAGAGTGCCTCCTGCTTGGAAGTGGCCTCTGGCTCTCATTTGGAGTGAGGCTTCTCCCATGCTTGTCAGCCAGCACGTGGTGCCATCGCTCCACCAGAGAACACTCTGCTTTGCCTTCAGCCATGGCTCGCCCCGCCGAGCTCTCTCTGCCTCAAGCAGAAACCCCAGTGTGTGTCCAGCCTCCAGAAAGCAGAGTGCCTTTGCCTGAGCACTGCTGTGCTGGGGCAGCACCCTGAAGGCCTCCTAGGGCCTTCTCTGCCCTAACCCAGTCGTGCCATTCGGCCCATGCGGGGAGCAACGTTCCCCCTTGGCAGGGCTCAGCGTGTGGGCTGTGTGTGGTTTCATGGCTGGGAAAGGGCAGATCCTGAAGCTGGCTGCCCTCCTGTGACTGGGGCCTGGCGGGCAGAGCCGGCATTCCCCGGTGGGGATGGAGGAGATCTGGGGCCTTCAAGCTGCATGCACATCCCCTCTCTGGCTGCCCCTCTTGCTTCTTCTCTGCTGCCAAGCCTCTCACACCGCACGTGCGTCTCACTGGAAGGAGCAGGCTGCTTGCCATTCTTGGGCAGGGAATCATCCCACACGCCTCGTTTCCTCGCAGGGGAGTGCAAACTGACCCAGAGCCTCCAGAGGAGCTGCAGTCTCTCCAGCCACAAAGGCCTGTAGCCGAGTCCATGACGGCCTGTTGCATGGAGGGCTTCTATGGAGAGGGCCATGCTTCCCTGGCAGGGGCTCCTTCTCACACTGCTTTCCGTGGGGAAACCCTGCGTGTGCCAGGGGTCTCCTGTGTGCACAAAATCTCTCCCCAGTGCCTGAGGTGCAGGGAATCCTCTTTGGACACAGAGCACTGTTCTAGGCAGAGCTCCCATGCTGGGAGAGCCGCCACTGCCCCGACTGTCCAACTGCCTCAGGAACACACTGCTAGGGAGTGTGGGTCTGGCAGGCAGAACGGCCCGAGGGAGGAGCTCGGGCCTTCGGCTGTGGACAGCTTTCCCACTGCCAAGCCTTGGAGGAGTGCGTGGAGGCTGGGGCCTGCAGCGTTTTCCATCAGAGAGCACTGGGTGCCCAAAGCCTCCCCTGTGGCTTCCGAGCCCCTTCCCACCCACACGCCCTTGGCACCACTCTGTTGCCAGAGGGAAGTCCTAAGCAGGACTCTCTAGCTTGTGCAGCCAGAGTGCCTCCTGCTTGGAAGTGGCCTCTGGCTCTCATTTGGAGTGAGGCTTCTCCCATGCTTGTCAGCCAGCACGTGGTGCCATCGCTCCACCAGAGAACACTCTGCTTTGCCTTCAGCCATGGCTCGCCCCGCCGAGCTCTCTCTGCCTCAAGCAGAAACCCAGTGTGTGTCCAGCCTCCAGAAAGCAGAGTGCCTTTGCCTGAGCACTGCTGTGCTGGGGCAGCACCCTGAAGGCCTCCTAGGGCCTTCTCTGCCCTAACCCAGTCGTGCCATTCGGCCCATGCGGGGAGCAACGTTCCCCCTTGGCAGGGCTCAGCGTGTGGGCTGTGTGTGGTTTCATGGCTGGGAAAGGGCAGATCCTGAAGCTGGCTGCCCTCCTGTGAATGGGGCCTGGCGGGCAGAGCCGGCATTCCCCGGTGGGGATGGAGGAGATCTGGGGCCTTCAAGCTGCATGCACATCCCCTCTCTGGCTGCCCCTCTTGCTTCTTCTCTGCTGCCAAGCCTCTCACACCGCACGTGCGTCTCACTGGAAGGAGCAGGCTGCTTGCCATTCTTGGGCAGGGAATCATCCCACACGCCTCGTTTCCTCGCAGGGGAGTGCAAACTGACCCAGAGCCTCCAGAGGAGCTGCAGTCTCTCCAGCCACAAAGGCCTGTAGCCGAGTCCATGACGGCCTGTTGCATGGAGGGCTTCTATGGGAGAGGGCCATGCTTCCCTGGCAGGGGCTCCTTCTCACACTGCTTTCCGTGGGGAAACCCTGCGTGTGCCAGGGGTCTCCTGTGTGCACAAAATCTCTCCCCAGTGCCTGAGGTGCAGGGAATCCTCTTTGGACACAGAGCACTGTTCTAGGCAGAGCTCCCATGCTGGGAGAGCCGCCACTGCCCCGACTGTCCAACTGCCTCAGGAACACACTTCTAGGGAGTGTGGGTCTGGCAGGCAGAACGGCCCGAGGGAGGAGCTCGGGCCTTCGGCTGTGGACAGCTTTCCCACTGCCAAGCCTTGGAGGAGTGCGTGGAGGCTGGGGCCTGCAGCGTTTTCCATCGGAGAGCACTGGGTGCCCAAAGCCTCCCCTGTGGCTTCCGAGCCCCTTCCCACCCACACGCCCTTGGCACCCACTCTGTTGCCAGAGGGAAGTCCCTAAGCAGGACTCTCTAGCTTGTGCAGCCAGAGTGCCTCCTGCTTGGAAGTGGCCTCTGGCTCTCATTTGGAGTGAGGCTTCTCCCATGTTTGTCAGCCTGCACATGGTGCCATCGCTCCACCAGAGAACACTCTGCTTTGCCTTCAGCCATGGCTCGCCCCGCCGAGCTCTCTCTGCCTCAAGCAGAAACCCCAGTGTGTGTCCAGCCTCCAGAAAGCAGAGTGCCTTTGCCTGAGCACTGCTGTGCTGGGGCAGCACCCTGAAGGCCTCCTAGGGCCTTCTCTGCCCTAACCCAGTCGTGCCATTCGGCCCATGCGGGGAGCAACGTTCCCCCTTGGCAGGGCTCAGCGTGTGGGCTGTGTGTGGTTTCATGGCTGGGAAAGGGCAGATCCTGAAGCTGGCTGCCCTCCTGTGAATGGGGCCTGGCGGGCAGAGCCGGCATTCCCCGGTGGGGATGGAGGAGATCTGGGGCCTTCAAGCTGCATGCACATCCCCTCTCTGGCTGCCCCTCTTGCTTCTTCTCTGCTGCCAAGCCTCTCACACCGCACGTGCGTCTCACTGGAAGGAGCAGGCTGCTTGCCATTCTTGGGCAGGGAATCATCCCACACGCCTCGTTTCCTCGCAGGGGAGTGCAAACTGACCCAGAGCCTCCAGAGGAGCTGCAGTCTCTCCAGCCACAAAGGCCTGTAGCCGAGTCCATGACGGCCTGTTGCATGGAGGGCTTCTATGGGAGAGGGCCATGCTTCCCTGGCAGGGGCTCCTTCTCACACTGCTTTCCGTGGGGAAACCCTGCGTGTGCCAGGGGTCTCCTGTGTGCACAAAATCTCTCCCCAGTGCCTGAGGTGCAGGGAATCCTCTTTGGACACAGAGCACTGTTCTAGGCAGAGCTCCCATGCTGGGAGAGCCGCCACTGCCCCGACTGTCCAACTGCCTCAGGAACACACTGCTAGGGAGTGTGGGTCTGGCAGGCAGAACGGCCCGAGGGAGGAGCTCGGGCCTTCGGCTGTGGACAGCTTTCCCACTGCCAAGCCTTGGAGGAGTGCGTGGAGGCTGGGGCCTGCAGCGTTTTCCATCGGAGAGCACTGGGTGCCCAAAGCCTCCCCTGTGGCTTCCGAGCCCCTTCCCACCCACACGCCCTTGGCACCCACTCTGTTGCCAGAGGGAAGTCCTAAGCAGGACTCTCTAGCTTGTGCAGCCAGAGTGCCTCCTGCTTGGAAGTGGCCTCTGGCTCTCATTTGGAGTGAGGCTTCTCCCATGCTTGTCAGCCAGCACATGGTGCCATCGCTCCACCAGAGAACACTCTGCTTTGCCTTCAGCCATGGCTCGCCCCGCCGAGCTCTCTCTGCCTCAAGCAGAAACCCCAGTGTGTGTCCAGCCTCCAGAAAGCAGAGTGCCTTTGCCTGAGCACTGCTGTGCTGGGGCAGCACCCTGAAGGCCTCCTAGGGCCTTCTCTGCCCTAACCCAGTCGTGCCATTCGGCCCATGCGGGGAGCAACGTTCCCCCTTGGCAGGGCTCAGCGTGTGGGCTGTGTGTGGTTTCATGGCTGGGAAAGGGCAGATCCTGAAGCTGGCTGCCCTCCTGTGAATGGGGCCTGGCGGGCAGAGCCGGCATTCCCCGGTGGGGATGGAGGAGATCTGGGGCCTTCAAGCTGCATGCACATCCCCTCTCTGGCTGCCCCTCTTGCTTCTTCTCTGCTGCCAAGCCTCTCACACCGCACGTGCGTCTCACTGGAAGGAGCAGGCTGCTTGCCATTCTTGGGCAGGGAATCATCCCACACGCCTCGTTTCCTCGCAGGGGAGTGCAAACTGACCCAGAGCCTCCAGAGGAGCTGCAGTCTCTCCAGCCACAAAGGCCTGTAGCCGAGTCCATGACGGCCTGTTGCATGGAGGGCTTCTATGGGAGAGGGCCATGCTTCCCTGGCAGGGGCTCCTTCTCACACTGCTTTCCGTGGGGAAACCCTGCGTGTGCCAGGGGTCTCCTGTGTGCACAAAATCTCTCCCCAGTGCCTGAGGTGCAGGGAATCCTCTTTGGACACAGAGCACTGTTCTAGGCAGAGCTCCCATGCTGGGAGAGCCGCCACTGCCCCGACTGTCCAACTGCCTCAGGAACACACTGCTAGGGAGTGTGGGTCTGGCAGGCAGAACGGCCCGAGGGAGGAGCTCGGGCCTTCGGCTGTGGACAGCTTTCCCACTGCCAAGCCTTGGAGGAGTGCGTGGAGGTTGGGGCCTGCAGCGTTTTCCATTGGAGAGCACTGGGTGCCCAAAGCCTCCCCTGTGGCTTCCGAGCCCCTTCCCACCCACACGCCCTTGGCACCCACTCTGTTGCCAGAGGGAAGTCCTAAGCAGGACTCTCTAGCTTGTGCAGCCAGAGTGCCTCCTGCTTGGAAGTGGCCTCTGGCTCTCATTTGGAGTGAGGCTTCTCCCATGCTTGTCAGCCAGCACGTGGTGCCATCGCTCCACCAGAGAACACTCTGCTTTGCCTTCAGCCATGGCTCGCCCCGCCGAGCTCTCTCTGCCTCAAGCAGAAACCCCAGTGTGTGTCCAGCCTCCAGAAAGCAGAGTGCCTTTGCCTGAGCACTGCTGTGCTGGGGCAGCACCCTGAAGGCCTCCTAGGGCCTTCTCTGCCCTAACCCAGTCGTGCCATTCGGCCCATGCGGGAGCAACGTTCCCCCTTGGCAGGGCTCAGCATGTGGGCTGTGTGTGGTTTCATGGCTGGGAAAGGGCAGATCCTGAAGCTGGCTGCCCTCCTGTGAATGGGGCCTGGCGGGCAGAGCCGGCATTCCCCGGTGGGGATGGAGGAGATCTGGGGCCTTCAAGCTGCATGCACATCCCCTCTCTGGCTGCCCCTCTTGCTTCTTCTCTGCTGCCAAGCCTCTCACACCGCACGTGCGTCTCACTGGAAGGAGCAGGCTGCTTGCCATTCTTGGGCAGGGAATCATCCCACACGCCTCGTTTCCTCGCAGGGGAGTGCAAACTGACCCAGAGCCTCCAGAGGAGCTGCAGTCTCTCCAGCCACAAAGGCCTGTAGCCGAGTCCATGACGGCCTGTTGCATGGAGGGCTTCTATGGGAGAGGGCCATGCTTCCCTGGCAGGGGCTCCTTCTCACACTGCTTTCCGTGGGGAAACCCTGCGTGTGCCAGGGGTCTCCTGTGTGCACAAAATCTCTCCCCAGTGCCTGAGGTGCAGGGAATCCTCTTTGGACACAGAGCACTGTTCTAGGCAGAGCTCCCATGCTGGGAGAGCCGCCACTGCCCCGACTGTCCAACTGCCTCAGGAACACACTGCTAGGGAGTGTGGGTCTGGCAGGCAGAACGGCCCGAGGGAGGAGCTCGGGCCTTCGGCTGTGGACAGCTTTCCCACTGCCAAGCCTTGGAGGAGTGCGTGGAGGCTGGGGCCTGCAGCGTTTTCCATCGGAGAGCACTGGGTGCCCAAAGCCTCCCCTGTGGCTTCCGAGCCCCTTCCCACCCACACGCCCTTGGCACCCACTCTGTTGCCAGAGGGAAGTCCTAAGCAGGACTCTCTAGCTTGTGCAGCCAGAGTGCCTCCTGCTTGGAAGTGGCCTCTGGCTCTCATTTGGAGTGAGGCTTCTCCCATGCTTGTCAGCCAGCACATGGTGCCATCGCTCCACCAGAGAACACTCTGCTTTGCCTTCAGCCATGGCTCGCCCCGCCGAGCTCTCTCTGCCTCAAGCAGAAACCCCAGTGTGTGTCCAGCCTCCAGAAAGCAGAGTGCCTTTGCCGGAGCACTGCTGTGCTGGGGCAGCACCCTGAAGGCCTCCTAGGGCCTTCTCTGCCCTAACCCAGTCGTGCCATTCGGCCCATGCGGGGAGCAACGTTCCCCCTTGGCAGGGCTCAGCGTGTGGGCTGTGTGTGGTTTCATGGCTGGGAAAGGGCAGATCCTGAAGCTGGCTGCCCTCCTGTGAATGGGGCCTGGCGGGCAGAGCCGGCATTCCCCGGTGGGGATGGAGGAGATCTGGGGCCTTCAAGCTGCATGCACATCCCCTCTCTGGCTGCCCCTCTTGCTTCTTCTCTGCTGCCAAGCCTCTCACACCGCACGTGCGTCTCACTGGAAGGAGCAGGCTGCTTGCCATTCTTGGGCAGGGAATCATCCCACACGCCTCGTTTCCTTGCAGGGGAGTGCAAACTGACCCAGAGCCTCCAGAGGAGCTGCAGTCTCTCCAGCCACAAAGGCCTGTAGCCGAGTCCATGACGGCCTGTTGCATGGAGGGCTTCTATGGGAGAGGGCCATGCTTCCCTGGCAGGGGCTCCTTCTCACACTGCTTTCCGTGGGGAAACCCTGCGTGTGCCAGGGGTCTCCTGTGTGCACAAAATCTCTCCCCAGTGCCTGAGGTGCAGGGAATCCTCTTTGGACACAGAGCACTGTTCTAGGCAGAGCTCCCATGCTGGGAGAGCCGCCACTGCCCCGACTGTCCAACTGCCTCAGGAACACACTGCTAGGGAGTGTGGGTCTGGCAGGCAGAACGGCCCGAGGGAGGAGCTCGGGCCTTCGGCTGTGGACAGCTTTCCCACTGCCAAGCCTTGGAGGAGTGCGTGGAGGCTGGGGCCTGCAGCGTTTTCCATCGGAGAGCACTGGGTGCCCAAAGCCTCCCCTGTGGCTTCCGAGCCCCTTCCCACCCACACGCCCTTGGCACCCACTCTGTTGCCAGAGGGAAGTCCTAAGCAGGACTCTCTAGCTTGTGCAGCCAGAGTGCCTCCTGCTTGGAAGTGGCCTCTGGCTCTCATTTGGAGTGAGGCTTCTCCCATGCTTGTCAGCCAGCACATGGTGCCATCGCTCCACCAGAGAACACTCTGCTTTGCCTTCAGCCATGGCTCGCCCCGCCGAGCTCTCTCTGCCTCAAGCAGAAACCCCAGTGTGTGTCCAGCCTCCAGAAAGCAGAGTGCCTTTGCCGGAGCACTGCTGTGCTGGGGCAGCACCCTGAAGGCCTCCTAGGGCCTTCTCTGCCCTAACCCAGTCGTGCCATTCGGCCCATGCGGGGAGCAACGTTCCCCCTTGGCAGGGCTCAGCGTGTGGGCTGTGTGTGGTTTCATGGCTGGGAAAGGGCAGATCCTGAAGCTGGCTGCCCTCCTGTGAATGGGGCCTGGCGGGCAGAGCCGGCATTCCCCGGTGGGGATGGAGGAGATCTGGGGCCTTCAAGCTGCATGCACATCCCCTCTCTGGCTGCCCCTCTTGCTTCTTCTCTGCTGCCAAGCCTCTCACACCGCACGTGCGTCTCACTGGAAGGAGCAGGCTGCTTGCCATTCTTGGGCAGGGAATCATCCCACACGCCTCGTTTCCTTGCAGGGGAGTGCAAACTGACCCAGAGCCTCCAGAGGAGCTGCAGTCTCTCCAGCCACAAAGGCCTGTAGCCGAGTCCATGACGGCCTGTTGCATGGAGGGCTTCTATGGGAGAGGGCCATGCTTCCCTGGCAGGGGCTCCTTCTCACACTGCTTTCCGTGGGGAAACCCTGCGTGTGCCAGGGGTCTCCTGTGTGCACAAAATCTCTCCCCAGTGCCTGAGGTGCAGGGAATCCTCTTTGGACACAGAGCACTGTTCTAGGCAGAGCTCCCATGCTGGGAGAGCCGCCACTGCCCCGACTGTCCAACTGCCTCAGGAACACACTGCTAGGGAGTGTGGGTCTGGCAGGCAGAACGGCCCGAGGGAGGAGCTCGGGCCTTCGGCTGTGGACAGCTTTCCCACTGCCAAGCCTTGGAGGAGTGCGTGGAGGCTGGGGCCTGCAGCGTTTTCCATCAGAGAGCACTGGGTGCCCAAAGCCTCCCCTGTGGCTTCCGAGCCCCTTCCCACCCACACGCCCTTGGCACCCACTCTGTTGCCAGAGGGAAGTCCTAAGCAGGACTCTCTAGCTTGTGCAGCCAGAGTGCCTCCTGCTTGGAAGTGGCCTCTGGCTCTCATTTGGAGTGAGGCTTCTCCCATGCTTGTCAGCCAGCACGTGGTGCCATCGCTCCACCAGAGAACACTCTGCTTTGCCTTCAGCCATGGCTCGCCCCGCCGAGCTCTCTCTGCCTCAAGCAGAAACCCCAGTGTGTGTCCAGCCTCCAGAAAGCAGAGTGCCTTTGCCTGAGCACTGCTGTGCTGGGGCAGCACCCTGAAGGCCTCCTAGGGCCTTCTCTGCCATAACCCAGTCGTGCCATTCGGCCCATGCGGGGAGCAACGTTCCCCCTTGGCAGGGCTCAGCATGTGGGCTGTGTGTGGTTTCATGGCTGGGAAAGGGCAGATCCTGAAGCTGGCTGCCCTCCTGTGAATGGGGCCTGGCGGGCAGAGCCGGCATTCCCCGGTGGGGATGGAGGAGATCTGGGGCCTTCAAGCTGCATGCACATCCCCTCTCTGGCTGCCCCTCTTGCTTCTTCTCTGCTGCCAAGCCTCTCACACCGCACGTGCGTCTCACTGGAAGGAGCAGGCTGCTTGCCATTCTTGGGCAGGGAATCATCCCACACGCCTCGTTTCCTCGCAGGGGAGTGCAAACTGACCCAGAGCCTCCAGAGGAGCTGCAGTCTCTCCAGCCACAAAGGCCTGTAGCCGAGTCCATGACGGCCTGTTGCATGGAGGGCTTCTATGGGAGAGGGCCATGCTTCCCTGGCAGGGGCTCCTTCTCACACTGCTTTCCGTGGGGAAACCCTGCGTGTGCCAGGGGTCTCCTGTGTGCACAAAATCTCTCCCCAGTGCCTGAGGTGCAGGGAATCCTCTTTGGACACAGAGCACTGTTCTAGGCAGAGCTCCCATGCTGGGAGAGCCGCCACTGCCCCGACTGTCCAACTGCCTCAGGAACACACTTCTAGGGAGTGTGGGTCTGGCAGGCAGAACGGCCCGAGGGAGGAGCTCGGGCCTTCGGCTGTGGACAGCTTTCCCACTGCCAAGCCTTGGAGGAGTGCGTGGAGGCTGGGGCCTGCAGCGTTTTCCATCGGAGAGCACTGGGTGCCCAAAGCCTCCCCTGTGGCTTCCGAGCCCCTTCCCACCCACACGCCCTTGGCACCCACTCTGTTGCCAGAGGGAAGTCCTAAGCAGGACTCTCTAGCTTGTGCAGCCAGAGTGCCTCCTGCTTGGAAGTGGCCTCTGGCTCTCATTTGGAGTGAGGCTTCTCCCATGCTTGTCAGCCAGCACATGGTGCCATCGCTCCACCAGAGAACACTCTGCTTTGCCTTCAGCCATGGCTCGCCCCGCCGAGCTCTCTCTGCCTCAAGCAGAAACCCCAGTGTGTGTCCAGCCTCCAGAAAGCAGAGTGCCTTTGCCTGAGCACTGCTGTGCTGGGGCAGCACCCTGAAGGCCTCCTAGGGCCTTCTCTGCCCTAACCCAGTCGTGCCATTCGGCCCATGCGGGGAGCAACGTTCCCCCTTGGCAGGGCTCAGCGTGTGGGCTGTGTGTGGTTTCATGGCTGGGAAAGGGCAGATCCTGAAGCTGGCTGCCCTCCTGTGAATGGGGCCTGGCGGGCAGAGCCGGCATTCCCCGGTGGGGATGGAGGAGATCTGGGGCCTTCAAGCTGCATGCACATCCCCTCTCTGGCTGCCCCTCTTGCTTCTTCTCTGCTGCCAAGCCTCTCACACCGCACGTGCGTCTCACTGGAAGGAGCAGGCTGCTTGCCATTCTTGGGCAGGGAATCATCCCACACGCCTCGTTTCCTCGCAGGGGAGTGCAAACTGACCCAGAGCCTCCAGAGGAGCTGCAGTCTCTCCAGCCACAAAGGCCTGTAGCCGAGTCCATGACGGCCTGTTGCATGGAGGGCTTCTATGGGAGAGGGCCATGCTTCCCTGGCAGGGGCTCCTTCTCACACTGCTTTCCGTGGGGAAACCCTGCGTGTGCCAGGGGTCTCCTGTGTGCACAAAATCTCTCCCCAGTGCCTGAGGTGCAGGGAATCCTCTTTGGACACAGAGCACTGTTCTAGGCAGAGCTCCCATGCTGGGAGAGCCGCCACTGCCCCGACTGTCCAACTGCCTCAGGAACACACTTCTAGGGAGTGTGGGTCTGGCAGGCAGAACGGCCCGAGGGAGGAGCTCGGGCCTTCGGCTGTGGACAGCTTTCCCACTGCCAAGCCTTGGAGGAGTGCGTGGAGGCTGGGGCCTGCAGCGTTTTCCATCGGAGAGCACTGGGTGCCCAAAGCCTCCCCTGTGGCTTCCGAGCCCCTTCCCACCCACACGCCCTTGGCACCCACTCTGTTGCCAGAGGGAAGTCCTAAGCAGGACTCTCTAGCTTGTGCAGCCAGAGTGCCTCCTGCTTGGAAGTGGCCTCTGGCTCTCATTTGGAGTGAGGCTTCTCCCATGTTTGTCAGCCTGCACATGGTGCCATCGCTCCACCAGAGAACACTCTGCTTTGCCTTCAGCCATGGCTCGCCCCGCCGAGCTCTCTCTGCCTCAAGCAGAAACCCCAGTGTGTGTCCAGCCTCCAGAAAGCAGAGTGCCTTTGCCTGAGCACTGCTGTGCTGGGGCAGCACCCTGAAGGCCTCCTAGGGCCTTCTCTGCCCTAACCCAGTCGTGCCATTCGGCCCATGCGGGGAGCAACGTTCCCCCTTGGCAGGGCTCAGCGTGTGGGCTGTGTGTGGTTTCATGGCTGGGAAAGGGCAGATCCTGAAGCTGGCTGCCCTCCTGTGAATGGGGCCTGGCGGGCAGAGCCGGCATTCCCCGGTGGGGATGGAGGAGATCTGGGGCCTTCAAGCTGCATGCACATCCCCTCTCTGGCTGCCCCTCTTGCTTCTTCTCTGCTGCCAAGCCTCTCACACCGCACGTGCGTCTCACTGGAAGGAGCAGGCTGCTTGCCATTCTTGGGCAGGGAATCATCCCACACGCCTCGTTTCCTCGCAGGGGAGTGCAAACTGACCCAGAGCCTCCAGAGGAGCTGCAGTCTCTCCAGCCACAAAGGCCTGTAGCCGAGTCCATGACGGCCTGTTGCATGGAGGGCTTCTATGGGAGAGGGCCATGCTTCCCTGGCAGGGGCTCCTTCTCACACTGCTTTCCGTGGGGAAACCCTGCGTGTGCCAGGGGTCTCCTGTGTGCACAAAATCTCTCCCCAGTGCCTGAGGTGCAGGGAATCCTCTTTGGACACAGAGCACTGTTCTAGGCAGAGCTCCCATGCTGGGAGAGCCGCCACTGCCCCGACTGTCCAACTGCCTCAGGAACACACTGCTAGGGAGTGTGGGTCTGGCAGGCAGAACGGCCCGAGGGAGGAGCTCGGGCCTTCGGCTGTGGACAGCTTTCCCACTGCCAAGCCTTGGAGGAGTGCGTGGAGGCTGGGGCCTGCAGCGTTTTCCATCGGAGAGCACTGGGTGCCCAAAGCCTCCCCTGTGGCTTCCGAGCCCCTTCCCACCCACACGCCCTTGGCACCCACTCTGTTGCCAGAGGGAAGTCCTAAGCAGGACTCTCTAGCTTGTGCAGCCAGAGTGCCTCCTGCTTGGAAGTGGCCTCTGGCTCTCATTTGGAGTGAGGCTTCTCCCATGCTTGTCAGCCAGCACATGGTGCCATCGCTCCACCAGAGAACACTCTGCTTTGCCTTCAGCCATGGCTCGCCCCGCCGAGCTCTCTCTGCCTCAAGCAGAAACCCCAGTGTGTGTCCAGCCTCCAGAAAGCAGAGTGCCTTTGCCTGAGCACTGCTGTGCTGGGGCAGCACCCTGAAGGCCTCCTAGGGCCTTCTCTGCCCTAACCCAGTCGTGCCATTCGGCCCATGCGGGAAGCAACGTTCCCCCTTGGCAGGGCTCAGCGTGTGGGCTGTGTGTGGTTTCATGGCTGGGAAAGGGCAGATCCTGAAGCTGGCTGCCCTCCTGTGACTGGGGCCTGGCGGGCAGAGCCGGCATTCCCCGGTGGGGATGGAGGAGATCTGGGGCCTTCAAGCTGCATGCACATCCCCTCTCTGGCTGCCCGTCTTGCTTCTTCTCTGCTGCCAAGCCTCTCACACCGCACGTGCGTCTCACTGGAAGGAGCAGGCTGCTTGCCATTCTTGGGCAGGGAATCATCCCACACGCCTCGTTTCCTCGCAGGGGAGTGCAAACTGACCCAGAGCCTCCAGAGGAGCTGCAGTCTCTCCAGCCACAAAGGCCTGTAGCCGAGTCC
This sequence comes from Hippopotamus amphibius kiboko, assembly GCF_030028045.1. Classification (NCBI taxonomy): domain Eukaryota; kingdom Metazoa; phylum Chordata; class Mammalia; order Artiodactyla; family Hippopotamidae; genus Hippopotamus; species Hippopotamus amphibius. The sequence continues at coordinate 39,747 of NW_026648485.1, read as the reverse complement.
ATGACGGCCTGTTGCATGGAGGGCTTCTATGGGAGAGGGCCATGCTTCCCTGGCAGGGGCTCCTTCTCACACTGCTTTCCGTGGGGAAACCCTGCGTGTGCCAGGGGTCTCCTGTGTGCACAAAATCTCTCCCCAGTGCCTGAGGTGCAGGGAATCCTCTTTGGACACAGAGCACTGTTCTAGGCAGAGCTCCCATGCTGGGAGAGCCGCCACTGCCCCGACTGTCCAACTGCCTCAGGAACACACTGCTAGGGAGTGTGGGTCTGGCAGGCAGAACGGCCCGAGGGAGGAGCTCGGGCCTTCGGCTGTGGACAGCTTTCCCACTGCCAAGCCTTGGAGGAGTGCGTGGAGGCTGGGGCCTGCAGCGTTTTCCATCGGAGAGCACTGGGTGCCCAAAGCCTCCCCTGTGGCTTCCGAGCCCCTTCCCACCCACACGCCCTTGGCACCCACTCTGTTGCCAGAGGGAAGTCCTAAGCAGGACTCTCTAGCTTGTGCAGCCAGAGTGCCTCCTGCTTGGAAGTGGCCTCTGGCTCTCATTTGGAGTGAGGCTTCTCCCATGCTTGTCAGCCAGCACATGGTGCCATCGCTCCACCAGAGAACACTCTGCTTTGCCTTCAGCCATGGCTCGCCCCGCCGAGCTCTCTCTGCCTCAAGCAGAAACCCCAGTGTGTGTCCAGCCTCCAGAAAGCAGAGTGCCTTTGCCTGAGCACTGCTGTGCTGGGGCAGCACCCTGAAGGCCTCCTAGGGCCTTCTCTGCCCTAACCCAGTCGTGCCATTCGGCCCATGCGGGGAGCAACGTTCCCCCTTGGCAGGGCTCAGCGTGTGGGCTGTGTGTGGTTTCATGGCTGGGAAAGGGCAGATCCTGAAGCTGGGTGCCCTCCTGTGACTGGGGCCTGGCGGGCAGAGCCGGCATTCCCCGGTGGGGATGGAGGAGATCTGGGGCCTTCAAGCTGCATGCACATCCCCTCTCTGGCTGCCCCTCTTGCTTCTTCTCTGCTGCCAAGCCTCTCACACCGCACGTGCGTCTCACTGGAAGGAGCAGGCTGCTTGCCATTCTTGGGCAGGGAATCATCCCACACGCCTCGTTTCCTCGCAGGGGAGTGCAAACTGACCCAGAGCCTCCAGAGGAGCTGCAGTCTCTCCAGCCACAAAGGCCTGTAGCCGAGTCCATGACGGCCTGTTGCATGGAGGGCTTCTATGGGAGAGGGCCATGCTTCCCTGGCAGGGGCTCCTTCTCACACTGCTTTCCGTGGGGAAACCCTGCGTGTGCCAGGGGTCTCCTGTGTGCACAAAATCTCTCCCCAGTGCCTGAGGTGCAGGGAATCCTCTTTGGACACAGAGCACTGTTCTAGGCAGAGCTCCCATGCTGGGAGAGCCGCCACTGCCCCGACTGTCCAACTGCCTCAGGAACACACTTCTAGGGAGTGTGGGTCTGGCAGGCAGAACGGCCCGAGGGAGGAGCTCGGGCCTTCGGCTGTGGACAGCTTTCCCACTGCCAAGCCTTGGAGGAGTGCGTGGAGGCTGGGGCCTGCAGCGTTTTCCATCGGAGAGCACTGGGTGCCCAAAGCCTCCCCTGTGGCTTCCGAGCCCCTTCCCACCCACACGCCCTTGGCACCCACTCTGTTGCCAGAGGGAAGTCCTAAGCAGGACTCTCTAGCTTGTGCAGCCAGAGTGCCTCCTGCTTGGAAGTGGCCTCTGGCTCTCATTTGGAGTGAGGCTTCTCCCATGCTTGTCAGCCAGCACATGGTGCCATCGCTCCACCAGAGAACACTCTGCTTTGCCTTCAGCCATGGCTCGCCCCGCCGAGCTCTCTCTGCCTCAAGCAGAAACCCCAGTGTGTGTCCAGCCTCCAGAAAGCAGAGTGCCTTTGCCTGAGCACTGCTGTGCTGGGGCAGCACCCTGAAGGCCTCCTAGGGCCTTCTCTGCCCTAACCCAGTCGTGCCATTCGGCCCATGCGGGGAGCAACGTTCCCCCTTGGCAGGGCTCAGCGTGTGGGCTGTGTGTGGTTTCATGGCTGGGAAAGGGCAGATCCTGAAGCTGGCTGCCCTCCTGTGAATGGGGCCTGGCGGGCAGAGCCGGCATTCCCCGGTGGGGATGGAGGAGATCTGGGGCCTTCAAGCTGCATGCACATCCCCTCTCTGGCTGCCCCTCTTGCTTCTTCTCTGCTGCCAAGCCTCTCACACCGCACGTGCGTCTCACTGGAAGGAGCAGGCTGCTTGCCATTCTTGGGCAGGGAATCATCCCACACGCCTCGTTTCCTCGCAGGGGAGTGCAAACTGACCCAGAGCCTCCAGAGGAGCTGCAGTCTCTCCAGCCACAAAGGCCTGTAGCCGAGTCCATGACGGCCTGTTGCATGGAGGGCTTCTATGGGAGAGGGCCATGCTTCCCTGGCAGGGGCTCCTTCTCACACTGCTTTCCGTGGGGAAACCCTGCGTGTGCCAGGGGTCTCCTGTGTGCACAAAATCTCTCCCCAGTGCCTGAGGTGCAGGGAATCCTCTTTGGACACAGAGCACTGTTCTAGGCAGAGCTCCCATGCTGGGAGAGCCGCCACTGCCCCGACTGTCCAACTGCCTCAGGAACACACTGCTAGGGAGTGTGGGTCTGGCAGGCAGAACGGCCCGAGGGAGGAGCTCGGGCCTTCGGCTGTGGACAGCTTTCCCACTGCCAAGCCTTGGAGGAGTGCGTGGAGGCTGGGGCCTGCAGCGTTTTCCATCGGAGAGCACTGGGTGCCCAAAGCCTCCCCTGTGGCTTCCGAGCCCCTTCCCACCCACACGCCCTTGGCACCCACTCTGTTGCCAGAGGGAAGTCCTAAGCAGGACTCTCTAGCTTGTGCAGCCAGAGTGCCTCCTGCTTGGAAGTGGCCTCTGGCTCTCATTTGGAGTGAGGCTTCTCCCATGCTTGTCAGCCAGCACATGGTGCCATCGCTCCACCAGAGAACACTCTGCTTTGCCTTCAGCCATGGCTCGCCCCGCCGAGCTCTCTCTGCCTCAAGCAGAAACCCCAGTGTGTGTCCAGCCTCCAGAAAGCAGAGTGCCTTTGCCTGAGCACTGCTGTGCTGGGGCAGCACCCTGAAGGCCTCCTAGGGCCTTCTCTGCCCTAACCCAGTCGTGCCATTCGGCCCATGCGGGGAGCAACGTTCCCCCTTGGCAGGGCTCAGCGTGTGGGCTGTGTGTGGTTTCATGGCTGGGAAAGGGCAGATCCTGAAGCTGGCTGCCCTCCTGTGAATGGGGCCTGGCGGGCAGAGCCGGCATTCCCCGGTGGGGATGGAGGAGATCTGGGGCCTTCAAGCTGCATGCACATCCCCTCTCTGGCTGCCCCTCTTGCTTCTTCTCTGCTGCCAAGCCTCTCACACCGCACGTGCGTCTCACTGGAAGGAGCAGGCTGCTTGCCATTCTTGGGCAGGGAATCATCCCACACGCCTCGTTTCCTCGCAGGGGAGTGCAAACTGACCCAGAGCCTCCAGAGGAGCTGCAGTCTCTCCAGCCACAAAGGCCTGTAGCCGAGTCCATGACGGCCTGTTGCATGGAGGGCTTCTATGGGAGAGGGCCATGCTTCCCTGGCAGGGGCTCCTTCTCACACTGCTTTCCGTGGGGAAACCCTGCGTGTGCCAGGGGTCTCCTGTGTGCACAAAATCTCTCCCCAGTGCCTGAGGTGCAGGGAATCCTCTTTGGACACAGAGCACTGTTCTAGGCAGAGCTCCCATGCTGGGAGAGCCGCCACTGCCCCGACTGTCCAACTGCCTCAGGAACACACTTCTAGGGAGTGTGGGTCTGGCAGGCAGAACGGCCCGAGGGAGGAGCTCGGGCCTTCGGCTGTGGACAGCTTTCCCACTGCCAAGCCTTGGAGGAGTGCGTGGAGGCTGGGGCCTGCAGCGTTTTCCATCGGAGAGCACTGGGTGCCCAAAGCCTCCCCTGTGGCTTCCGAGCCCCTTCCCACCCACACGCCCTTGGCACCCACTCTGTTGCCAGAGGGAAGTCCTAAGCAGGACTCTCTAGCTTGTGCAGCCAGAGTGCCTCCTGCTTGGAAGTGGCCTCTGGCTCTCTTTTGGAGTGAGGCTTCTCCCATGTTTGTCAGCCGGCACATGGTGCCATCGCTCCACCAGAGAACACTCTGCTTTGCCTTCAGCCATGGCTCGCCCCGCCGAGCTCTCTCTGCCTCAAGCAGAAACCCCAGTGTGTGTCCAGCCTCCAGAAAGCAGAGTGCCTTTGCCTGAGCACTGCTGTGCTGGGGCAGCACCCTGAAGGCCTCCTAGGGCCTTCTCTGCCCTAACCCAGTCGTGCCATTCGGCCCATGCGGGGAGCAACGTTCCCCCTTGGCAGGGCTCAGCGTGTGGGCTGTGTGTGGTTTCATGGCTGGGAAAGGGCAGATCCTGAAGCTGGGTGCCCTCCTGTGAATGGGGCCTGGCGGGCAGAGCCGGCATTCCCCGGTGGGGATGGAGGAGATCTGGGGCCTTCAAGCTGCATGCACATCCCCTCTCTGGCTGCCCCTCTTGCTTCTTCTCTGCTGCCAAGCCTCTCACACCGCACGTGCGTCTCACTGGAAGGAGCAGGCTGCTTGCCATTCTTGGGCAGGGAATCATCCCACACGCCTCGTTTCCTCGCAGGGGAGTGCAAACTGACCCAGAGCCTCCAGAGGAGCTGCAGTCTCTCCAGCCACAAAGGCCTGTAGCCGAGTCCATGACGGCCTGTTGCATGGAGGGCTTCTATGGGAGAGGGCCATGCTTCCCTGGCAGGGGCTCCTTCTCACACTGCTTTCCGTGGGGAAACCCTGCGTGTGCCAGGGGTCTCCTGTGTGCACAAAATCTCTCCCCAGTGCCTGAGGTGCAGGGAATCCTCTTTGGACACAGAGCACTGTTCTAGGCAGAGCTCCCATGCTGGGAGAGCCGCCACTGCCCCGACTGTCCAACTGCCTCAGGAACACACTTCTAGGGAGTGTGGGTCTGGCAGGCAGAACGGCCCGAGGGAGGAGCTCGGGCCTTCGGCTGTGGACAGCTTTCCCACTGCCAAGCCTTGGAGGAGTGCGTGGAGGCTGGGGCCTGCAGCGTTTTCCATCGGAGAGCACTGGGTGCCCAAAGCCTCCCCTGTGGCTTCCGAGCCCCTTCCCACCCACACGCCCTTGGCACCCACTCTGTTGCCAGAGGGAAGTCCTAAGCAGGACTCTCTAGCTTGTGCAGCCAGAGTGCCTCCTGCTTGGAAGTGGCCTCTGGCTCTCATTTGGAGTGAGGCTTCTCCCATGCTTGTCAGCCAGCACATGGTGCCATCGCTCCACCAGAGAACACTCTGCTTTGCCTTCAGCCATGGCTCGCCCCGCCGAGCTCTCTCTGCCTCAAGCAGAAACCCCAGTGTGTGTCCAGCCTCCAGAAAGCAGAGTGCCTTTGCCTGAGCACTGCTGTGCTGGGGCAGCACCCTGAAGGCCTCCTAGGGCCTTCTCTGCCCTAACCCAGTCGTGCCATTCGGCCCATGCGGGGAGCAACGTTCCCCCTTGGCAGGGCTCAGCGTGTGGGCTGTGTGTGGTTTCATGGCTGGGAAAGGGCAGATCCTGAAGCTGGCTGCCCTCCTGTGACTGGGGCCTGGCGGGCAGAGCCGGCATTCCCCGGTGGGGATGGAGGAGATCTGGGGCCTTCAAGCTGCATGCACATCCCCTCTCTGGCTGCCCCTCTTGCTTCTTCTCTGCTGCCAAGCCTCTCACACCGCACGTGCGTCTCACTGGAAGGAGCAGGCTGCTTGCCATTCTTGGGCAGGGAATCATCCCACACGCCTCGTTTCCTCGCAGGGGAGTGCAAACTGACCCAGAGCCTCCAGAGGAGCTGCAGTCTCTCCAGCCACAAAGGCCTGTAGCCGAGTCCATGACGGCCTGTTGCATGGAGGGCTTCTATGGGAGAGGGCCATGCTTCCCTGGCAGGGGCTCCTTCTCACACTGCTTTCCGTGGGGAAACCCTGCGTGTGCCAGGGGTCTCCTGTGTGCACAAAATCTCTCCCCAGTGCCTGAGGTGCAGGGAATCCTCTTTGGACACAGAGCACTGTTCTAGGCAGAGCTCCCATGCTGGGAGAGCCGCCACTGCCCCGACTGTCCAACTGCCTCAGGAACACACTGCTAGGGAGTGTGGGTCTGGCAGGCAGAACGGCCCGAGGGAGGAGCTCGGGCCTTCGGCTGTGGACAGCTTTCCCACTGCCAAGCCTTGGAGGAGTGCGTGGAGGCTGGGGCCTGCAGCGTTTTCCATCGGAGAGCACTGGGTGCCCAAAGCCTCCCCTGTGGCTTCCGAGCCCCTTCCCACCCACACGCCCTTGGCACCCACTCTGTTGCCAGAGGGAAGTCCTAAGCAGGACTCTCTAGCTTGTGCAGCCAGAGTGCCTCCTGCTTGGAAGTGGCCTCTGGCTCTCATTTGGAGTGAGGCTTCTCCCATGCTTGTCAGCCAGCACATGGTGCCATCGCTCCACCAGAGAACACTCTGCTTTGCCTTCAGCCATGGCTCGCCCCGCCGAGCTCTCTCTGCCTCAAGCAGAAACCCCAGTGTGTGTCCAGCCTCCAGAAAGCAGAGTGCCTTTGCCTGAGCACTGCTGTGCTGGGGCAGCACCCTGAAGGCCTCCTAGGGCCTTCTCTGCCCTAACCCAGTCGTGCCATTCGGCCCATGCGGGGAGCAACGTTCCCCCTTGGCAGGGCTCAGCGTGTGGGCTGTGTGTGGTTTCATGGCTGGGAAAGGGCAGATCCTGAAGCTGGCTGCCCTCCTGTGACTGGGGCCTGGCGGGCAGAGCCGGCATTCCCCGGTGGGGATGGAGGAGATCTGGGGCCTTCAAGCTGCATGCACATCCCCTCTCTGGCTGCCCCTCTTGCTTCTTCTCTGCTGCCAAGCCTCTCACACCGCACGTGCGTCTCACTGGAAGGAGCAGGCTGCTTGCCATTCTTGGGCAGGGAATCATCCCACACGCCTCGTTTCCTCGCAGGGGAGTGCAAACTGACCCAGAGCCTCCAGAGGAGCTGCAGTCTCTCCAGCCACAAAGGCCTGTAGCCGAGTCCATGACGGCCTGTTGCATGGAGGGCTTCTATGGGAGAGGGCCATGCTTCCCTGGCAGGGGCTCCTTCTCACACTGCTTTCCGTGGGGAAACCCTGCGTGTGCCAGGGGTCTCCTGTGTGCACAAAATCTCTCCCCAGTGCCTGAGGTGCAGGGAATCCTCTTTGGACACAGAGCACTGTTCTAGGCAGAGCTCCCATGCTGGGAGAGCCGCCACTGCCCCGACTGTCCAACTGCCTCAGGAACACACTGCTAGGGAGTGTGGGTCTGGCAGGCAGAACGGCCCGAGGGAGGAGCTCGGGCCTTCGGCTGTGGACAGCTTTCCCACTGCCAAGCCTTGGAGGAGTGCGTGGAGGCTGGGGCCTGCAGCGTTTTCCATCGGAGAGCACTGGGTGCCCAAAGCCTCCCCTGTGGCTTCCGAGCCCCTTCCCACCCACACGCCCTTGGCACCCACTCTGTTGCCAGAGGGAAGTCCTAAGCAGGACTCTCTAGCTTGTGCAGCCAGAGTGCCTCCTGCTTGGAAGTGGCCTCTGGCTCTCATTTGGAGTGAGGCTTCTCCCATGCTTGTCAGCCAGCACATGGTGCCATCGCTCCACCAGAGAACACTCTGCTTTGCCTTCAGCCATGGCTCGCCCCGCCGAGCTCTCTCTGCCTCAAGCAGAAACCCCAGTGTGTGTCCAGCCTCCAGAAAGCAGAGTGCCTTTGCCTGAGCACTGCTGTGCTGGGGCAGCACCCTGAAGGCCTCCTAGGGCCTTCTCTGCCCTAACCCAGTCGTGCCATTCGGCCCATGCGGGGAGCAACGTTCCCCCTTGGCAGGGCTCAGCGTGTGGGCTGTGTGTGGTTTCATGGCTGGGAAAGGGCAGATCCTGAAGCTGGCTGCCCTCCTGTGACTGGGGCCTGGCGGGCAGAGCCGGCATTCCCCGGTGGGGATGGAGGAGATCTGGGGCCTTCAAGCTGCATGCACATCCCCTCTCTGGCTGCCCCTCTTGCTTCTTCTCTGCTGCCAAGCCTCTCACACCGCACGTGCGTCTCACTGGAAGGAGCAGGCTGCTTGCCATTCTTGGGCAGGGAATCATCCCACACGCCTCGTTTCCTCGCAGGGGAGTGCAAACTGACCCAGAGCCTCCAGAGGAGCTGCAGTCTCTCCAGCCACAAAGGCCTGTAGCCGAGTCCATGACGGCCTGTTGCATGGAGGGCTTCTATGGGAGAGGGCCATGCTTCCCTGGCAGGGGCTCCTTCTCACACTGCTTTCCGTGGGGAAACCCTGCGTGTGCCAGGGGTCTCCTGTGTGCACAAAATCTCTCCCCAGTGCCTGAGGTGCAGGGAATCCTCTTTGGACACAGAGCACTGTTCTAGGCAGAGCTCCCATGCTGGGAGAGCCGCCACTGCCCCGACTGTCCAACTGCCTCAGGAACACACTTCTAGGGAGTGTGGGTCTGGCAGGCAGAACGGCCCGAGGGAGGAGCTCGGGCCTTCGGCTGTGGACAGCTTTCCCACTGCCAAGCCTTGGAGGAGTGCGTGGAGGCTGGGGCCTGCAGCGTTTTCCATCGGAGAGCACTGGGTGCCCAAAGCCTCCCCTGTGGCTTCCGAGCCCCTTCCCACCCACACGCCCTTGGCACCCACTCTGTTGCCAGAGGGAAGTCCTAAGCAGGACTCTCTAGCTTGTGCAGCCAGAGTGCCTCCTGCTTGGAAGTGGCCTCTGGCTCTCATTTGGAGTGAGGCTTCTCCCATGCTTGTCAGCCAGCACATGGTGCCATCGCTCCACCAGAGAACACTCTGCTTTGCCTTCAGCCATGGCTCGCCCCGCCGAGCTCTCTCTGCCTCAAGCAGAAACCCCAGTGTGTGTCCAGCCTCCAGAAAGCAGAGTGCCTTTGCCTGAGCACTGCTGTGCTGGGGCAGCACCCTGAAGGCCTCCTAGGGCCTTCTCTGCCCTAACCCAGTCGTGCCATTCGGCCCATGCGGGGAGCAACGTTCCCCCTTGGCAGGGCTCAGCGTGTGGGCTGTGTGTGGTTTCATGGCTGGGAAAGGGCAGATCCTGAAGCTGGGTGCCCTCCTGTGACTGGGGCCTGGCGGGCAGAGCCGGCATTCCCCGGTGGGGATGGAGGAGATCTGGGGCCTTCAAGCTGCATGCACATCCCCTCTCTGGCTGCCCCTCTTGCTTCTTCTCTGCTGCCAAGCCTCTCACACCGCACGTGCGTCTCACTGGAAGGAGCAGGCTGCTTGCCATTCTTGGGCAGGGAATCATCCCACACGCCTCGTTTCCTCGCAGGGGAGTGCAAACTGACCCAGAGCCTCCAGAGGAGCTGCAGTCTCTCCAGCCACAAAGGCCTGTAGCCGAGTCCATGACGGCCTGTTGCATGGAGGGCTTCTATGGGAGAGGGCCATGCTTCCCTGGCAGGGGCTCCTTCTCACACTGCTTTCCGTGGGGAAACCCTGCGTGTGCCAGGGGTCTCCTGTGTGCACAAAATCTCTCCCCAGTGCCTGAGGTGCAGGGAATCCTCTTTGGACACAGAGCACTGTTCTAGGCAGAGCTCCCATGCTGGGAGAGCCGCCACTGCCCCGACTGTCCAACTGCCTCAGGAACACACTTCTAGGGAGTGTGGGTCTGGCAGGCAGAACGGCCCGAGGGAGGAGCTCGGGCCTTCGGCTGTGGACAGCTTTCCCACTGCCAAGCCTTGGAGGAGTGCGTGGAGGCTGGGGCCTGCAGCGTTTTCCATCGGAGAGCACTGGGTGCCCAAAGCCTCCCCTGTGGCTTCCGAGCCCCTTCCCACCCACACGCCCTTGGCACCCACTCTGTTGCCAGAGGGAAGTCCTAAGCAGGACTCTCTAGCTTGTGCAGCCAGAGTGCCTCCTGCTTGGAAGTGGCCTCTGGCTCTCATTTGGAGTGAGGCTTCTCCCATGCTTGTCAGCCAGCACATGGTGCCATCGCTCCACCAGAGAACACTCTGCTTTGCCTTCAGCCATGGCTCGCCCCGCCGAGCTCTCTCTGCCTCAAGCAGAAACCCCAGTGTGTGTCCAGCCTCCAGAAAGCAGAGTGCCTTTGCCTGAGCACTGCTGTGCTGGGGCAGCACCCTGAAGGCCTCCTAGGGCCTTCTCTGCCCTAACCCAGTCGTGCCATTCGGCCCATGCGGGGAGCAACGTTCCCCCTTGGCAGGGCTCAGCGTGTGGGCTGTGTGTGGTTTCATGGCTGGGAAAGGGCAGATCCTGAAGCTGGCTGCCCTCCTGTGACTGGGGCCTGGCGGGCAGAGCCGGCATTCCCCGGTGGGGATGGAGGAGATCTGGGGCCTTCAAGCTGCATGCACATCCCCTCTCTGGCTGCCCCTCTTGCTTCTTCTCTGCTGCCAAGCCTCTCACACCGCACGTGCGTCTCACTGGAAGGAGCAGGCTGCTTGCCATTCTTGGGCAGGGAATCATCCCACACGCCTCGTTTCCTCGCAGGGGAGTGCAAACTGACCCAGAGCCTCCAGAGGAGCTGCAGTCTCTCCAGCCACAAAGGCCTGTAGCCGAGTCCATGACGGCCTGTTGCATGGAGGGCTTCTATGGGAGAGGGCCATGCTTCCCTGGCAGGGGCTCCTTCTCACACTGCTTTCCGTGGGGAAACCCTGCGTGTGCCAGGGGTCTCCTGTGTGCACAAAATCTCTCCCCAGTGCCTGAGGTGCAGGGAATCCTCTTTGGACACAGAGCACTGTTCTAGGCAGAGCTCCCATGCTGGGAGAGCCGCCACTGCCCCGACTGTCCAACTGCCTCAGGAACACACTTCTAGGGAGTGTGGGTCTGGCAGGCAGAACGGCCCGAGGGAGGAGCTCGGGCCTTGGGCTGTGGACAGCTTTCCCACTGCCAAGCCTTGGAGGAGTGCGTGGAGGCTGGGGCCTGCAGCGTTTTCCATCGGAGAGCACTGGGTGCCCAAAGCCTCCCCTGTGGCTTCCGAGCCCCTTCCCACCCACACGCCCTTGGCACCCACTCTGTTGCCAGAGGGAAGTCCTAAGCAGGACTCTCTAGCTTGTGCAGCCAGAGTGCCTCCTGCTTGGAAGTGGCCTCTGGCTCTCATTTGGAGTGAGGCTTCTCCCATGCTTGTCAGCCAGCACATGGTGCCATCGCTCCACCAGAGAACACTCTGCTTTGCCTTCAGCCATGGCTCGCCCCGCCGAGCTCTCTCTGCCTCAAGCAGAAACCCCAGTGTGTGTCCAGCCTCCAGAAAGCAGAGTGCCTTTGCCTGAGCACTGCTGTGCTGGGGCAGCACCCTGAAGGCCTCCTAGGGCCTTCTCTGCCCTAACCCAGTCGTGCCATTCGGCCCATGCGGGGAGCAACGTTCCCCCTTGGCAGGGCTCAGCGTGTGGGCTGTGTGTGGTTTCATGGCTGGGAAAGGGCAGATCCTGAAGCTGGCTGCCCTCCTGTGACTGGGGCCTGGCGGGCAGAGCCGGCATTCCCCGGTGGGGATGGAGGAGATCTGGGGCCTTCAAGCTGCATGCACATCCCCTCTCTGGCTGCCCCTCTTGCTTCTTCTCTGCTGCCAAGCCTCTCACACCGCACGTGCGTCTCACTGGAAGGAGCAGGCTGCTTGCCATTCTTGGGCAGGGAATCATCCCACACGCCTCGTTTCCTCGCAGGGGAGTGCAAACTGACCCAGAGCCTCCAGAGGAGCTGCAGTCTCTCCAGCCACAAAGGCCTGTAGCCGAGTCCATGACGGCCTGTTGCATGGAGGGCTTCTATGGGAGAGGGCCATGCTTCCCTGGCAGGGGCTCCTTCTCACACTGCTTTCCGTGGGGAAACCCTGCGTGTGCCAGGGGTCTCCTGTGTGCACAAAATCTCTCCCCAGTGCCTGAGGTGCAGGGAATCCTCTTTGGACACAGAGCACTGTTCTAGGCAGAGCTCCCATGCTGGGAGAGCCGCCACTGCCCCGACTGTCCAACTGCCTCAGGAACACACTTCTAGGGAGTGTGGGTCTGGCAGGCAGAACGGCCCGAGGGAGGAGCTCGGGCCTTCGGCTGTGGACAGCTTTCCCACTGCCAAGCCTTGGAGGAGTGCGTGGAGGCTGGGGCCTGCAGCGTTTTCCATCGGAGAGCACTGGGTGCCCAAAGCCTCCCCTGTGGCTTCCGAGCCCCTTCCCACCCACACGCCCTTGGCACCCACTCTGTTGCCAGAGGGAAGTCCTAAGCAGGACTCTCTAGCTTGTGCAGCCAGAGTGCCTCCTGCTTGGAAGTGGCCTCTGGCTCTCATTTGGAGTGAGGCTTCTCCCATGCTTGTCAGCCAGCACATGGTGCCATCGCTCCACCAGAGAACACTCTGCTTTGCCTTCAGCCATGGCTCGCCCCGCCGAGCTCTCTCTGCCTCAAGCAGAAACCCCAGTGTGTGTCCAGCCTCCAGAAAGCAGAGTGCCTTTGCCTGAGCACTGCTGTGCTGGGGCAGCACCCTGAAGGCCTCCTAGGGCCTTCTCTGCCCTAACCCAGTCGTGCCATTCGGCCCATGCGGGGAGCAACGTTCCCCCTTGGCAGGGCTCAGCGTGTGGGCTGTGTGTGGTTTCATGGCTGGGAAAGGGCAGATCCTGAAGCTGGGTGCCCTCCTGTGACTGGGGCCTGGCGGGCAGAGCCGGCATTCCCCGGTGGGGATGGAGGAGATCTGGGGCCTTCAAGCTGCATGCACATCCCCTCTCTGGCTGCCCCTCTTGCTTCTTCTCTGCTGCCAAGCCTCTCACACCGCACGTGCGTCTCACTGGAAGGAGCAGGCTGCTTGCCATTCTTGGGCAGGGAATCATCCCACACGCCTCGTTTCCTCGCAGGGGAGTGCAAACTGACCCAGAGCCTCCAGAGGAGCTGCAGTCTCTCCAGCCACAAAGGCCTGTAGCCGAGTCCATGACGGCCTGTTGCATGGAGGGCTTCTATGGGAGAGGGCCATGCTTCCCTGGCAGGGGCTCCTTCTCACACTGCTTTCCGTGGGGAAACCCTGCGTGTGCCAGGGGTCTCCTGTGTGCACAAAATCTCTCCCCAGTGCCTGAGGTGCAGGGAATCCTCTTTGGACACAGAGCACTGTTCTAGGCAGAGCTCCCATGCTGGGAGAGCCGCCACTGCCCCGACTGTCCAACTGCCTCAGGAACACACTGCTAGGGAGTGTGGGTCTGGCAGGCAGAACGGCCCGAGGGAGGAGCTCGGGCCTTCGGCTGTGGACAGCTTTCCCACTGCCAAGCCTTGGAGGAGTGCGTGGAGGCTGGGGCCTGCAGCGTTTTCCATCGGAGAGCACTGGGTGCCCAAAGCCTCCCCTGTGGCTTCCGAGCCCCTTCCCACCCACACGCCCTTGGCACCCACTCTGTTGCCAGAGGGAAGTCCTAAGCAGGACTCTCTAGCTTGTGCAGCCAGAGTGCCTCCTGCTTGGAAGTGGCCTCTGGCTCTCATTTGGAGTGAGGCTTCTCCCATGCTTGTCAGCCAGCACATGGTGCCATCGCTCCACCAGAGAACACTCTGCTTTGCCTTCAGCCATGGCTCGCCCCGCCGAGCTCTCTCTGCCTCAAGCAGAAACCCCAGTGTGTGTCCAGCCTCCAGAAAGCAGAGTGCCTTTGCCTGAGCACTGCTGTGCTGGGGCAGCACCCTGAAGGCCTCCTAGGGCCTTCTCTGCCCTAACCCAGTCGTGCCATTCGGCCCATGCGGGGAGCAACGTTCCCCCTTGGCAGGGCTCAGCGTGTGGGCTGTGTGTGGTTTCATGGCTGGGAAAGGGCAGATCCTGAAGCTGGCTGCCCTCCTGTGACTGGGGCCTGGCGGGCAGAGCCGGCATTCCCCGGTGGGGATGGAGGAGATCTGGGGCCTTCAAGCTGCATGCACATCCCCTCTCTGGCTGCCCCTCTTGCTTCTTCTCTGCTGCCAAGCCTCTCACACCGCACGTGCGTCTCACTGGAAGGAGCAGGCTGCTTGCCATTCTTGGGCAGGGAATCATCCCACACGCCTCGTTTCCTCGCAGGGGAGTGCAAACTGACCCAGAGCCTCCAGAGGAGCTGCAGTCTCTCCAGCCACAAAGGCCTGTAGCCGAGTCCATGACGGCCTGTTGCATGGAGGGCTTCTATGGGAGAGGGCCATGCTTCCCTGGCAGGGGCTCCTTCTCACACTGCTTTCCGTGGGGAAACCCTGCGTGTGCCAGGGGTCTCCTGTGTGCACAAAATCTCTCCCCAGTGCCTGAGGTGCAGGGAATCCTCTTTGGACACAGAGCACTGTTCTAGGCAGAGCTCCCATGCTGGGAGAGCCGCCACTGCCCCGACTGTCCAACTGCCTCAGGAACACACTGCTAGGGAGTGTGGGTCTGGCAGGCAGAACGGCCCGAGGGAGGAGCTCGGGCCTTCGGCTGTGGACAGCTTTCCCACTGCCAAGCCTTGGAGGAGTGCGTGGAGGCTGGGGCCTGCAGCGTTTTCCATCGGAGAGCACTGGGTGCCCAAAGCCTCCCCTGTGGCTTCCGAGCCCCTTCCCACCCACACGCCCTTGGCACCCACTCTGTTGCCAGAGGGAAGTCCTAAGCAGGACTCTCTAGCTTGTGCAGCCAGAGTGCCTCCTGCTTGGAAGTGGCCTCTGGCTCTCATTTGGAGTGAGGCTTCTCCCATGCTTGTCAGCCAGCACATGGTGCCATCGCTCCACCAGAGAACACTCTGCTTTGCCTTCAGCCATGGCTCGCCCCGCCGAGCTCTCTCTGCCTCAAGCAGAAACCCCAGTGTGTGTCCAGCCTCCAGAAAGCAGAGTGCCTTTGCCTGAGCACTGCTGTGCTGGGGCAGCACCCTGAAGGCCTCCTAGGGCCTTCTCTGCCCTAACCCAGTCGTGCCATTCGGCCCATGCGGGGAGCAACGTTCCCCCTTGGCAGGGCTCAGCGTGTGGGCTGTGTGTGGTTTCATGGCTGGGAAAGGGCAGATCCTGAAGCTGGCTGCCCTCCTGTGACTGGGGCCTGGCGGGCAGAGCCGGCATTCCCCGGTGGGGATGGAGGAGATCTGGGGCCTTCAAGCTGCATGCACATCCCCTCTCTGGCTGCCCCTCTTGCTTCTTCTCTGCTGCCAAGCCTCTCACACCGCACGTGCGTCTCACTGGAAGGAGCAGGCTGCTTGCCATTCTTGGGCAGGGAATCATCCCACACGCCTCGTTTCCTCGCAGGGGAGTGCAAACTGACCCAGAGCCTCCAGAGGAGCTGCAGTCTCTCCAGCCACAAAGGCCTGTAGCCGAGTCCATGACGGCCTGTTGCATGGAGGGCTTCTATGGGAGAGGGCCATGCTTCCCTGGCAGGGGCTCCTTCTCACACTGCTTTCCGTGGGGAAACCCTGCGTGTGCCAGGGGTCTCCTGTGTGCACAAAATCTCTCCCCAGTGCCTGAGGTGCAGGGAATCCTCTTTGGACACAGAGCACTGTTCTAGGCAGAGCTCCCATGCTGGGAGAGCCGCCACTGCCCCGACTGTCCAACTGCCTCAGGAACACACTTCTAGGGAGTGTGGGTCTGGCAGGCAGAACGGCCCGAGGGAGGAGCTCGGGCCTTCGGCTGTGGACAGCTTTCCCACTGCCAAGCCTTGGAGGAGTGCGTGGAGGCTGGGGCCTGCAGCGTTTTCCATCGGAGAGCACTGGGTGCCCAAAGCCTCCCCTGTGGCTTCCGAGCCCCTTCCCACCCACACGCCCTTGGCACCCACTCTGTTGCCAGAGGGAAGTCCTAAGCAGGACTCTCTAGCTTGTGCAGCCAGAGTGCCTCCTGCTTGGAAGTGGCCTCTGGCTCTCATTTGGAGTGAGGCTTCTCCCATGCTTGTCAGCCAGCACATGGTGCCATCGCTCCACCAGAGAACACTCTGCTTTGCCTTCAGCCATGGCTCGCCCCGCCGAGCTCTCTCTGCCTCAAGCAGAAACCCCAGTGTGTGTCCAGCCTCCAGAAAGCAGAGTGCCTTTGCCTGAGCACTGCTGTGCTGGGGCAGCACCCTGAAGGCCTCCTAGGGCCTTCTCTGCCCTAACCCAGTCGTGCCATTCGGCCCATGCGGGGAGCAACGTTCCCCCTTGGCAGGGCTCAGCGTGTGGGCTGTGTGTGGTTTCATGGCTGGGAAAGGGCAGATCCTGAAGCTGGGTGCCCTCCTGTGACTGGGGCCTGGCGGGCAGAGCCGGCATTCCCCGGTGGGGATGGAGGAGATCTGGGGCCTTCAAGCTGCATGCACATCCCCTCTCTGGCTGCCCCTCTTGCTTCTTCTCTGCTGCCAAGCCTCTCACACCGCACGTGCGTCTCACTGGAAGGAGCAGGCTGCTTGCCATTCTTGGGCAGGGAATCATCCCACACGCCTCGTTTCCTCGCAGGGGAGTGCAAACTGACCCAGAGCCTCCAGAGGAGCTGCAGTCTCTCCAGCCACAAAGGCCTGTAGCCGAGTCCATGACGGCCTGTTGCATGGAGGGCTTCTATGGGAGAGGGCCATGCTTCCCTGGCAGGGGCTCCTTCTCACACTGCTTTCCGTGGGGAAACCCTGCGTGTGCCAGGGGTCTCCTGTGTGCACAAAATCTCTCCCCAGTGCCTGAGGTGCAGGGAATCCTCTTTGGACACAGAGCACTGTTCTAGGCAGAGCTCCCATGCTGGGAGAGCCGCCACTGCCCCGACTGTCCAACTGCCTCAGGAACACACTTCTAGGGAGTGTGGGTCTGGCAGGCAGAACGGCCCGAGGGAGGAGCTCGGGCCTTCGGCTGTGGACAGCTTTCCCACTGCCAAGCCTTGGAGGAGTGCGTGGAGGCTGGGGCCTGCAGCGTTTTCCATCGGAGAGCACTGGGTGCCCAAAGCCTCCCCTGTGGCTTCCGAGCCCCTTCCCACCCACACGCCCTTGGCACCCACTCTGTTGCCAGAGGGAAGTCCTAAGCAGGACTCTCTAGCTTGTGCAGCCAGAGTGCCTCCTGCTTGGAAGTGGCCTCTGGCTCTCATTTGGAGTGAGGCTTCTCCCATGCTTGTCAGCCAGCACATGGTGCCATCGCTCCACCAGAGAACACTCTGCTTTGCCTTCAGCCATGGCTCGCCCCGCCGAGCTCTCTCTGCCTCAAGCAGAAACCCCAGTGTGTGTCCAGCCTCCAGAAAGCAGAGTGCCTTTGCCTGAGCACTGCTGTGCTGGGGCAGCACCCTGAAGGCCTCCTAGGGCCTTCTCTGCCCTAACCCAGTCGTGCCATTCGGCCCATGCGGGGAGCAACGTTCCCCCTTGGCAGGGCTCAGCGTGTGGGCTGTGTGTGGTTTCATGGCTGGGAAAGGGCAGATCCTGAAGCTGGCTGCCCTCCTGTGACTGGGGCCTGGCGGGCAGAGCCGGCATTCCCCGGTGGGGATGGAGGAGATCTGGGGCCTTCAAGCTGCATGCACATCCCCTCTCTGGCTGCCCCTCTTGCTTCTTCTCTGCTGCCAAGCCTCTCACACCGCACGTGCGTCTCACTGGAAGGAGCAGGCTGCTTGCCATTCTTGGGCAGGGAATCATCCCACACGCCTCGTTTCCTCGCAGGGGAGTGCAAACTGACCCAGAGCCTCCAGAGGAGCTGCAGTCTCTCCAGCCACAAAGGCCTGTAGCCGAGTCCATGACGGCCTGTTGCATGGAGGGCTTCTATGGGAGAGGGCCATGCTTCCCTGGCAGGGGCTCCTTCTCACACTGCTTTCCGTGGGGAAACCCTGCGTGTGCCAGGGGTCTCCTGTGTGCACAAAATCTCTCCCCAGTGCCTGAGGTGCAGGGAATCCTCTTTGGACACAGAGCACTGTTCTAGGCAGAGCTCCCATGCTGGGAGAGCCGCCACTGCCCCGACTGTCCAACTGCCTCAGGAACACACTTCTAGGGAGTGTGGGTCTGGCAGGCAGAACGGCCCGAGGGAGGAGCTCGGGCCTTCGGCTGTGGACAGCTTTCCCACTGCCAAGCCTTGGAGGAGTGCGTGGAGGCTGGGGCCTGCAGCGTTTTCCATCGGAGAGCACTGGGTGCCCAAAGCCTCCCCTGTGGCTTCCGAGCCCCTTCCCACCCACACGCCCTTGGCACCCACTCTGTTGCCAGAGGGAAGTCCTAAGCAGGACTCTCTAGCTTGTGCAGCCAGAGTGCCTCCTGCTTGGAAGTGGCCTCTGGCTCTCATTTGGAGTGAGGCTTCTCCCATGCTTGTCAGCCAGCACATGGTGCCATCGCTCCACCAGAGAACACTCTGCTTTGCCTTCAGCCATGGCTCGCCCCGCCGAGCTCTCTCTGCCTCAAGCAGAAACCCCAGTGTGTGTCCAGCCTCCAGAAAGCAGAGTGCCTTTGCCTGAGCACTGCTGTGCTGGGGCAGCACCCTGAAGGCCTCCTAGGGCCTTCTCTGCCCTAACCCAGTCGTGCCATTCGGCCCATGCGGGGAGCAACGTTCCCCCTTGGCAGGGCTCAGCGTGTGGGCTGTGTGTGGTTTCATGGCTGGGAAAGGGCAGATCCTGAAGCTGGCTGCCCTCCTGTGACTGGGGCCTGGCGGGCAGAGCCGGCATTCCCCGGTGGGGATGGAGGAGATCTGGGGCCTTCAAGCTGCATGCACATCCCCTCTCTGGCTGCCCCTCTTGCTTCTTCTCTGCTGCCAAGCCTCTCACACCGCACGTGCGTCTCACTGGAAGGAGCAGGCTGCTTGCCATTCTTGGGCAGGGAATCATCCCACACGCCTCGTTTCCTCGCAGGGGAGTGCAAACTGACCCAGAGCCTCCAGAGGAGCTGCAGTCTCTCCAGCCACAAAGGCCTGTAGCCGAGTCCATGACGGCCTGTTGCATGGAGGGCTTCTATGGGAGAGGGCCATGCTTCCCTGGCAGGGGCTCCTTCTCACACTGCTTTCCGTGGGGAAACCCTGCGTGTGCCAGGGGTCTCCTGTGTGCACAAAATCTCTCCCCAGTGCCTGAGGTGCAGGGAATCCTCTTTGGACACAGAGCACTGTTCTAGGCAGAGCTCCCATGCTGGGAGAGCCGCCACTGCCCCGACTGTCCAACTGCCTCAGGAACACACTTCTAGGGAGTGTGGGTCTGGCAGGCAGAACGGCCCGAGGGAGGAGCTCGGGCCTTCGGCTGTGGACAGCTTTCCCACTGCCAAGCCTTGGAGGAGTGCGTGGAGGCTGGGGCCTGCAGCGTTTTCCATCGGAGAGCACTGGGTGCCCAAAGCCTCCCCTGTGGCTTCCGAGCCCCTTCCCACCCACACGCCCTTGGCACCCACTCTGTTGCCAGAGGGAAGTCCTAAGCAGGACTCTCTAGCTTGTGCAGCCAGAGTGCCTCCTGCTTGGAAGTGGCCTCTGGCTCTCATTTGGAGTGAGGCTTCTCCCATGCTTGTCAGCCAGCACATGGTGCCATCGCTCCACCAGAGAACACTCTGCTTTGCCTTCAGCCATGGCTCGCCCCGCCGAGCTCTCTCTGCCTCAAGCAGAAACCCCAGTGTGTGTCCAGCCTCCAGAAAGCAGAGTGCCTTTGCCTGAGCACTGCTGTGCTGGGGCAGCACCCTGAAGGCCTCCTAGGGCCTTCTCTGCCCTAACCCAGTCGTGCCATTCGGCCCATGCGGGGAGCAACGTTCCCCCTTGGCAGGGCTCAGCGTGTGGGCTGTGTGTGGTTTCATGGCTGGGAAAGGGCAGATCCTGAAGCTGGGTGCCCTCCTGTGACTGGGGCCTGGCGGGCAGAGCCGGCATTCCCCGGTGGGGATGGAGGAGATCTGGGGCCTTCAAGCTGCATGCACATCCCCTCTCTGGCTGCCCCTCTTGCTTCTTCTCTGCTGCCAAGCCTCTCACACCGCACGTGCGTCTCACTGGAAGGAGCAGGCTGCTTGCCATTCTTGGGCAGGGAATCATCCCACACGCCTCGTTTCCTCGCAGGGGAGTGCAAACTGACCCAGAGCCTCCAGAGGAGCTGCAGTCTCTCCAGCCACAAAGGCCTGTAGCCGAGTCCATGACGGCCTGTTGCATGGAGGGCTTCTATGGGAGAGGGCCATGCTTCCCTGGCAGGGGCTCCTTCTCACACTGCTTTCCGTGGGGAAACCCTGCGTGTGCCAGGGGTCTCCTGTGTGCACAAAATCTCTCCCCAGTGCCTGAGGTGCAGGGAATCCTCTTTGGACACAGAGCACTGTTCTAGGCAGAGCTCCCATGCTGGGAGAGCCGCCACTGCCCCGACTGTCCAACTGCCTCAGGAACACACTTCTAGGGAGTGTGGGTCTGGCAGGCAGAACGGCCCGAGGGAGGAGCTCGGGCCTTCGGCTGTGGACAGCTTTCCCACTGCCAAGCCTTGGAGGAGTGCGTGGAGGCTGGGGCCTGCAGCGTTTTCCATCGGAGAGCACTGGGTGCCCAAAGCCTCCCCTGTGGCTTCCGAGCCCCTTCCCACCCACACGCCCTTGGCACCCACTCTGTTGCCAGAGGGAAGTCCTAAGCAGGACTCTCTAGCTTGTGCAGCCAGAGTGCCTCCTGCTTGGAAGTGGCCTCTGGCTCTCATTTGGAGTGAGGCTTCTCCCATGCTTGTCAGCCAGCACATGGTGCCATCGCTCCACCAGAGAACACTCTGCTTTGCCTTCAGCCATGGCTCGCCCCGCCGAGCTCTCTCTGCCTCAAGCAGAAACCCCAGTGTGTGTCCAGCCTCCAGAAAGCAGAGTGCCTTTGCCTGAGCACTGCTGTGCTGGGGCAGCACCCTGAAGGCCTCCTAGGGCCTTCTCTGCCCTAACCCAGTCGTGCCATTCGGCCCATGCGGGGAGCAACGTTCCCCCTTGGCAGGGCTCAGCGTGTGGGCTGTGTGTGGTTTCATGGCTGGGAAAGGGCAGATCCTGAAGCTGGCTGCCCTCCTGTGACTGGGGCCTGGCGGGCAGAGCCGGCATTCCCCGGTGGGGATGGAGGAGATCTGGGGCCTTCAAGCTGCATGCACATCCCCTCTCTGGCTGCCCCTCTTGCTTCTTCTCTGCTGCCAAGCCTCTCACACCGCACGTGCGTCTCACTGGAAGGAGCAGGCTGCTTGCCATTCTTGGGCAGGGAATCATCCCACACGCCTCGTTTCCTCGCAGGGGAGTGCAAACTGACCCAGAGCCTCCAGAGGAGCTGCAGTCTCTCCAGCCACAAAGGCCTGTAGCCGAGTCCATGACGGCCTGTTGCATGGAGGGCTTCTATGGGAGAGGGCCATGCTTCCCTGGCAGGGGCTCCTTCTCACACTGCTTTCCGTGGGGAAACCCTGCGTGTGCCAGGGGTCTCCTGTGTGCACAAAATCTCTCCCCAGTGCCTGAGGTGCAGGGAATCCTCTTTGGACACAGAGCACTGTTCTAGGCAGAGCTCCCATGCTGGGAGAGCCGCCACTGCCCCGACTGTCCAACTGCCTCAGGAACACACTTCTAGGGAGTGTGGGTCTGGCAGGCAGAACGGCCCGAGGGAGGAGCTCGGGCCTTCGGCTGTGGACAGCTTTCCCACTGCCAAGCCTTGGAGGAGTGCGTGGAGGCTGGGGCCTGCAGCGTTTTCCATCGGAGAGCACTGGGTGCCCAAAGCCTCCCCTGTGGCTTCCGAGCCCCTTCCCACCCACACGCCCTTGGCACCCACTCTGTTGCCAGAGGGAAGTCCTAAGCAGGACTCTCTAGCTTGTGCAGCCAGAGTGCCTCCTGCTTGGAAGTGGCCTCTGGCTCTCATTTGGAGTGAGGCTTCTCCCATGCTTGTCAGCCAGCACATGGTGCCATCGCTCCACCAGAGAACACTCTGCTTTGCCTTCAGCCATGGCTCGCCCCGCCGAGCTCTCTCTGCCTCAAGCAGAAACCCCAGTGTGTGTCCAGCCTCCAGAAAGCAGAGTGCCTTTGCCTGAGCACTGCTGTGCTGGGGCAGCACCCTGAAGGCCTCCTAGGGCCTTCTCTGCCCTAACCCAGTCGTGCCATTCGGCCCATGCGGGGAGCAACGTTCCCCCTTGGCAGGGCTCAGCGTGTGGGCTGTGTGTGGTTTCATGGCTGGGAAAGGGCAGATCCTGAAGCTGGCTGCCCTCCTGTGACTGGGGCCTGGCGGGCAGAGCCGGCATTCCCCGGTGGGGATGGAGGAGATCTGGGGCCTTCAAGCTGCATGCACATCCCCTCTCTGGCTGCCCCTCTTGCTTCTTCTCTGCTGCCAAGCCTCTCACACCGCACGTGCGTCTCACTGGAAGGAGCAGGCTGCTTGCCATTCTTGGGCAGGGAATCATCCCACACGCCTCGTTTCCTCGCAGGGGAGTGCAAACTGACCCAGAGCCTCCAGAGGAGCTGCAGTCTCTCCAGCCACAAAGGCCTGTAGCCGAGTCCATGACGGCCTGTTGCATGGAGGGCTTCTATGGGAGAGGGCCATGCTTCCCTGGCAGGGGCTCCTTCTCACACTGCTTTCCGTGGGGAAACCCTGCGTGTGCCAGGGGTCTCCTGTGTGCACAAAATCTCTCCCCAGTGCCTGAGGTGCAGGGAATCCTCTTTGGACACAGAGCACTGTTCTAGGCAGAGCTCCCATGCTGGGAGAGCCGCCACTGCCCCGACTGTCCAACTGCCTCAGGAACACACTGCTAGGGAGTGTGGGTCTGGCAGGCAGAACGGCCCGAGGGAGGAGCTCGGGCCTTCGGCTGTGGACAGCTTTCCCACTGCCAAGCCTTGGAGGAGTGCGTGGAGGCTGGGGCCTGCAGCGTTTTCCATCGGAGAGCACTGGGTGCCCAAAGCCTCCCCTGTGGCTTCCGAGCCCCTTCCCACCCACACGCCCTTGGCACCCACTCTGTTGCCAGAGGGAAGTCCTAAGCAGGACTCTCTAGCTTGTGCAGCCAGAGTGCCTCCTGCTTGGAAGTGGCCTCTGGCTCTCATTTGGAGTGAGGCTTCTCCCATGCTTGTCAGCCAGCACATGGTGCCATCGCTCCACCAGAGAACACTCTGCTTTGCCTTCAGCCATGGCTCGCCCCGCCGAGCTCTCTCTGCCTCAAGCAGAAACCCCAGTGTGTGTCCAGCCTCCAGAAAGCAGAGTGCCTTTGCCTGAGCACTGCTGTGCTGGGGCAGCACCCTGAAGGCCTCCTAGGGCCTTCTCTGCCCTAACCCAGTCGTGCCATTCGGCCCATGCGGGGAGCAACGTTCCCCCTTGGCAGGGCTCAGCGTGTGGGCTGTGTGTGGTTTCATGGCTGGGAAAGGGCAGATCCTGAAGCTGGCTGCCCTCCTGTGACTGGGGCCTGGCGGGCAGAGCCGGCATTCCCCGGTGGGGATGGAGGAGATCTGGGGCCTTCAAGCTGCATGCACATCCCCTCTCTGGCTGCCCCTCTTGCTTCTTCTCTGCTGCCAAGCCTCTCACACCGCACGTGCGTCTCACTGGAAGGAGCAGGCTGCTTGCCATTCTTGGGCAGGGAATCATCCCACACGCCTCGTTTCCTCGCAGGGGAGTGCAAACTGACCCAGAGCCTCCAGAGGAGCTGCAGTCTCTCCAGCCACAAAGGCCTGTAGCCGAGTCCATGACGGCCTGTTGCATGGAGGGCTTCTATGGGAGAGGGCCATGCTTCCCTGGCAGGGGCTCCTTCTCACACTGCTTTCCGTGGGGAAACCCTGCGTGTGCCAGGGGTCTCCTGTGTGCACAAAATCTCTCCCCAGTGCCTGAGGTGCAGGGAATCCTCTTTGGACACAGAGCACTGTTCTAGGCAGAGCTCCCATGCTGGGAGAGCCGCCACTGCCCCGACTGTCCAACTGCCTCAGGAACACACTGCTAGGGAGTGTGGGTCTGGCAGGCAGAACGGCCCGAGGGAGGAGCTCGGGCCTTCGGCTGTGGACAGCTTTCCCACTGCCAAGCCTTGGAGGAGTGCGTGGAGGCTGGGGCCTGCAGCGTTTTCCATCGGAGAGCACTGGGTGCCCAAAGCCTCCCCTGTGGCTTCCGAGCCCCTTCCCACCCACACGCCCTTGGCACCCACTCTGTTGCCAGAGGGAAGTCCTAAGCAGGACTCTCTAGCTTGTGCAGCCAGAGTGCCTCCTGCTTGGAAGTGGCCTCTGGCTCTCATTTGGAGTGAGGCTTCTCCCATGCTTGTCAGCCAGCACATGGTGCCATCGCTCCACCAGAGAACACTCTGCTTTGCCTTCAGCCATGGCTCGCCCCGCCGAGCTCTCTCTGCCTCAAGCAGAAACCCCAGTGTGTGTCCAGCCTCCAGAAAGCAGAGTGCCTTTGCCTGAGCACTGCTGTGCTGGGGCAGCACCCTGAAGGCCTCCTAGGGCCTTCTCTGCCCTAACCCAGTCGTGCCATTCGGCCCATGCGGGGAGCAACGTTCCCCCTTGGCAGGGCTCAGCGTGTGGGCTGTGTGTGGTTTCATGGCTGGGAAAGGGCAGATCCTGAAGCTGGCTGCCCTCCTGTGACTGGGGCCTGGCGGGCAGAGCCGGCATTCCCCGGTGGGGATGGAGGAGATCTGGGGCCTTCAAGCTGCATGCACATCCCCTCTCTGGCTGCCCCTCTTGCTTCTTCTCTGCTGCCAAGCCTCTCACACCGCACGTGCGTCTCACTGGAAGGAGCAGGCTGCTTGCCATTCTTGGGCAGGGAATCATCCCACACGCCTCGTTTCCTCGCAGGGGAGTGCAAACTGACCCAGAGCCTCCAGAGGAGCTGCAGTCTCTCCAGCCACAAAGGCCTGTAGCCGAGTCCATGACGGCCTGTTGCATGGAGGGCTTCTATGGGAGAGGGCCATGCTTCCCTGGCAGGGGCTCCTTCTCACACTGCTTTCCGTGGGGAAACCCTGCGTGTGCCAGGGGTCTCCTGTGTGCACAAAATCTCTCCCCAGTGCCTGAGGTGCAGGGAATCCTCTT
The DNA here is from genome assembly GCF_030028045.1 of Hippopotamus amphibius kiboko. Taxonomy (NCBI): domain Eukaryota; kingdom Metazoa; phylum Chordata; class Mammalia; order Artiodactyla; family Hippopotamidae; genus Hippopotamus; species Hippopotamus amphibius. The sequence continues at coordinate 15,037 of NW_026648485.1, read as the reverse complement.
TGGACACAGAGCACTGTTCTAGGCAGAGCTCCCATGCTGGGAGAGCCGCCACTGCCCCGACTGTCCAACTGCCTCAGGAACACACTGCTAGGGAGTGTGGGTCTGGCAGGCAGAACGGCCCGAGGGAGGAGCTCGGGCCTTCGGCTGTGGACAGCTTTCCCACTGCCAAGCCTTGGAGGAGTGCGTGGAGGCTGGGGCCTGCAGCGTTTTCCATCGGAGAGCACTGGGTGCCCAAAGCCTCCCCTGTGGCTTCCGAGCCCCTTCCCACCCACACGCCCTTGGCACCCACTCTGTTGCCAGAGGGAAGTCCTAAGCAGGACTCTCTAGCTTGTGCAGCCAGAGTGCCTCCTGCTTGGAAGTGGCCTCTGGCTCTCATTTGGAGTGAGGCTTCTCCCATGCTTGTCAGCCAGCACATGGTGCCATCGCTCCACCAGAGAACACTCTGCTTTGCCTTCAGCCATGGCTCGCCCCGCCGAGCTCTCTCTGCCTCAAGCAGAAACCCCAGTGTGTGTCCAGCCTCCAGAAAGCAGAGTGCCTTTGCCTGAGCACTGCTGTGCTGGGGCAGCACCCTGAAGGCCTCCTAGGGCCTTCTCTGCCCTAACCCAGTCGTGCCATTCGGCCCATGCGGGGAGCAACGTTCCCCCTTGGCAGGGCTCAGCGTGTGGGCTGTGTGTGGTTTCATGGCTGGGAAAGGGCAGATCCTGAAGCTGGCTGCCCTCCTGTGAATGGGGCCTGGCGGGCAGAGCCGGCATTCCCCGGTGGGGATGGAGGAGATCTGGGGCCTTCAAGCTGCATGCACATCCCCTCTCTGGCTGCCCCTCTTGCTTCTTCTCTGCTGCCAAGCCTCTCACACCGCACGTGCGTCTCACTGGAAGGAGCAGGCTGCTTGCCATTCTTGGGCAGGGAATCATCCCACACGCCTCGTTTCCTTGCAGGGGAGTGCAAACTGACCCAGAGCCTCCAGAGGAGCTGCAGTCTCTCCAGCCACAAAGGCCTGTAGCCGAGTCCATGACGGCCTGTTGCATGGAGGGCTTCTATGGGAGAGGGCCATGCTTCCCTGGCAGGGGCTCCTTCTCACACTGCTTTCCGTGGGGAAACCCTGCGTGTGCCAGGGGTCTCCTGTGTGCACAAAATCTCTCCCCAGTGCCTGAGGTGCAGGGAATCCTCTTTGGACACAGAGCACTGTTCTAGGCAGAGCTCCCATGCTGGGAGAGCCGCCACTGCCCCGACTGTCCAACTGCCTCAGGAACACACTGCTAGGGAGTGTGGGTCTGGCAGGCAGAACGGCCCGAGGGAGGAGCTCGGGCCTTCGGCTGTGGACAGCTTTCCCACTGCCAAGCCTTGGAGGAGTGCGTGGAGGCTGGGGCCTGCAGCGTTTTCCATCGGAGAGCACTGGGTGCCCAAAGCCTCCCCTGTGGCTTCCGAGCCCCTTCCCACCCACACGCCCTTGGCACCCACTCTGTTGCCAGAGGGAAGTCCTAAGCAGGACTCTCTAGCTTGTGCAGCCAGAGTGCCTCCTGCTTGGAAGTGGCCTCTGGCTCTCATTTGGAGTGAGGCTTCTCCCATGCTTGTCAGCCAGCACATGGTGCCATCGCTCCACCAGAGAACACTCTGCTTTGCCTTCAGCCATGGCTCGCCCCGCCGAGCTCTCTCTGCCTCAAGCAGAAACCCCAGTGTGTGTCCAGCCTCCAGAAAGCAGAGTGCCTTTGCCTGAGCACTGCTGTGCTGGGGCAGCACCCTGAAGGCCTCCTAGGGCCTTCTCTGCCCTAACCCAGTCGTGCCATTCGGCCCATGCGGGGAGCAACGTTCCCCCTTGGCAGGGCTCAGCGTGTGGGCTGTGTGTGGTTTCATGGCTGGGAAAGGGCAGATCCTGAAGCTGGCTGCCCTCCTGTGAATGGGGCCTGGCGGGCAGAGCCGGCATTCCCCGGTGGGGATGGAGGAGATCTGGGGCCTTCAAGCTGCATGCACATCCCCTCTCTGGCTGCCCCTCTTGCTTCTTCTCTGCTGCCAAGCCTCTCACACCGCACGTGCGTCTCACTGGAAGGAGCAGGCTGCTTGCCATTCTTGGGCAGGGAATCATCCCACACGCCTCGTTTCCTCGCAGGGGAGTGCAAACTGACCCAGAGCCTCCAGAGGAGCTGCAGTCTCTCCAGCCACAAAGGCCTGTAGCCGAGTCCATGACGGCCTGTTGCATGGAGGGCTTCTATGGGAGAGGGCCATGCTTCCCTGGCAGGGGCTCCTTCTCACACTGCTTTCCGTGGGGAAACCCTGCGTGTGCCAGGGGTCTCCTGTGTGCACAAAATCTCTCCCCAGTGCCTGAGGTGCAGGGAATCCTCTTTGGACACAGAGCACTGTTCTAGGCAGAGCTCCCATGTTGGGAGAGCCGCCACTGCCCCGACTGTCCAACTGCCTCAGGAACACACTTCTAGGGAGTGTGGGTCTGGCAGGCAGAACGGCCCGAGGGAGGAGCTCGGGCCTTCGGCTGTGGACAGCTTTCCCACTGCCAAGCCTTGGAGGAGTGCGTGGAGGCTGGGGCCTGCAGCGTTTTCCATCGGAGAGCACTGGGTGCCCAAAGCCTCCCCTGTGGCTTCCGAGCCCCTTCCCACCCACACGCCCTTGGCACCCACTCTGTTGCCAGAGGGAAGTCCTAAGCAGGACTCTCTAGCTTGTGCAGCCAGAGTGCCTCCTGCTTGGAAGTGGCCTCTGGCTCTCATTTGGAGTGAGGCTTCTCCCATGCTTGTCAGCCAGCACATGGTGCCATCGCTCCACCAGAGAACACTCTGCTTTGCCTTCAGCCATGGCTCGCCCCGCCGAGCTCTCTCTGCCTCAAGCAGAAACCCCAGTGTGTGTCCAGCCTCCAGAAAGCAGAGTGCCTTTGCCTGAGCACTGCTGTGCTGGGGCAGCACCCTGAAGGCCTCCTAGGGCCTTCTCTGCCCTAACCCAGTCGTGCCATTCGGCCCATGCGGGGAGCAACGTTCCCCCTTGGCAGGGCTCAGCGTGTGGGCTGTGTGTGGTTTCATGGCTGGGAAAGGGCAGATCCTGAAGCTGGCTGCCCTCCTGTGACTGGGGCCTGGCGGGCAGAGCCGGCATTCCCCGGTGGGGATGGAGGAGATCTGGGGCCTTCAAGCTGCATGCACATCCCCTCTCTGGCTGCCCCTCTTGCTTCTTCTCTGCTGCCAAGCCTCTCACACCGCACGTGCGTCTCACTGGAAGGAGCAGGCTGCTTGCCATTCTTGGGCAGGGAATCATCCCACACGCCTCGTTTCCTCGCAGGGGAGTGCAAACTGACCCAGAGCCTCCAGAGGAGCTGCAGTCTCTCCAGCCACAAAGGCCTGTAGCCGAGTCCATGACGGCCTGTTGCATGGAGGGCTTCTATGGGAGAGGGCCATGCTTCCCTGGCAGGGGCTCCTTCTCACACTGCTTTCCGTGGGGAAACCCTGCGTGTGCCAGGGGTCTCCTGTGTGCACAAAATCTCTCCCCAGTGCCTGAGGTGCAGGGAATCCTCTTTGGACACAGAGCACTGTTCTAGGCAGAGCTCCCATGCTGGGAGAGCCGCCACTGCCCCGACTGTCCAACTGCCTCAGGAACACACTTCTAGGGAGTGTGGGTCTGGCAGGCAGAACGGCCCGAGGGAGGAGCTCGGGCCTTCGGCTGTGGACAGCTTTCCCACTGCCAAGCCTTGGAGGAGTGCGTGGAGGCTGGGGCCTGCAGCGTTTTCCATCGGAGAGCACTGGGTGCCCAAAGCCTCCCCTGTGGCTTCCGAGCCCCTTCCCACCCACACGCCCTTGGCACCCACTCTGTTGCCAGAGGGAAGTCCTAAGCAGGACTCTCTAGCTTGTGCAGCCAGAGTGCCTCCTGCTTGGAAGTGGCCTCTGGCTCTCATTTGGAGTGAGGCTTCTCCCATGCTTGTCAGCCAGCACATGGTGCCATCGCTCCACCAGAGAACACTCTGCTTTGCCTTCAGCCATGGCTCGCCCCGCCGAGCTCTCTCTGCCTCAAGCAGAAACCCCAGTGTGTGTCCAGCCTCCAGAAAGCAGAGTGCCTTTGCCTGAGCACTGCTGTGCTGGGGCAGCACCCTGAAGGCCTCCTAGGGCCTTCTCTGCCCTAACCCAGTCGTGCCATTCGGCCCATGCGGGGAGCAACGTTCCCCCTTGGCAGGGCTCAGCGTGTGGGCTGTGTGTGGTTTCATGGCTGGGAAAGGGCAGATCCTGAAGCTGGCTGCCCTCCTGTGACTGGGGCCTGGCGGGCAGAGCCGGCATTCCCCGGTGGGGATGGAGGAGATCTGGGGCCTTCAAGCTGCATGCACATCCCCTCTCTGGCTGCCCCTCTTGCTTCTTCTCTGCTGCCAAGCCTCTCACACCGCACGTGCGTCTCACTGGAAGGAGCAGGCTGCTTGCCATTCTTGGGCAGGGAATCATCCCACACGCCTCGTTTCCTCGCAGGGGAGTGCAAACTGACCCAGAGCCTCCAGAGGAGCTGCAGTCTCTCCAGCCACAAAGGCCTGTAGCCGAGTCCATGACGGCCTGTTGCATGGAGGGCTTCTATGGGAGAGGGCCATGCTTCCCTGGCAGGGGCTCCTTCTCACACTGCTTTCCGTGGGGAAACCCTGCGTGTGCCAGGGGTCTCCTGTGTGCACAAAATCTCTCCCCAGTGCCTGAGGTGCAGGGAATCCTCTTTGGACACAGAGCACTGTTCTAGGCAGAGCTCCCATGCTGGGAGAGCCGCCACTGCCCCGACTGTCCAACTGCCTCAGGAACACACTGCTAGGGAGTGTGGGTCTGGCAGGCAGAACGGCCCGAGGGAGGAGCTCGGGCCTTCGGCTGTGGACAGCTTTCCCACTGCCAAGCCTTGGAGGAGTGCGTGGAGGCTGGGGCCTGCAGCGTTTTCCATCGGAGAGCACTGGGTGCCCAAAGCCTCCCCTGTGGCTTCCGAGCCCCTTCCCACCCACACGCCCTTGGCACCCACTCTGTTGCCAGAGGGAAGTCCTAAGCAGGACTCTCTAGCTTGTGCAGCCAGAGTGCCTCCTGCTTGGAAGTGGCCTCTGGCTCTCATTTGGAGTGAGGCTTCTCCCATGCTTGTCAGCCAGCACATGGTGCCATCGCTCCACCAGAGAACACTCTGCTTTGCCTTCAGCCATGGCTCGCCCCGCCGAGCTCTCTCTGCCTCAAGCAGAAACCCCAGTGTGTGTCCAGCCTCCAGAAAGCAGAGTGCCTTTGCCTGAGCACTGCTGTGCTGGGGCAGCACCCTGAAGGCCTCCTAGGGCCTTCTCTGCCCTAACCCAGTCGTGCCATTCGGCCCATGTGGGGAGCAACGTTCCCCCTTGGCAGGGCTCAGCGTGTGGGCTGTGTGTGGTTTCATGGCTGGGAAAGGGCAGATCCTGAAGCTGGCTGCCCTCCTGTGACTGGGGCCTGGCGGGCAGAGCCGGCATTCCCCGGTGGGGATGGAGGAGATCTGGGGCCTTCAAGCTGCATGCACATCCCCTCTCTGGCTGCCCCTCTTGCTTCTTCTCTGCTGCCAAGCCTCTCACACCGCACGTGCGTCTCACTGGAAGGAGCAGGCTGCTTGCCATTCTTGGGCAGGGAATCATCCCACACGCCTCGTTTCCTCGCAGGGGAGTGCAAACTGACCCAGAGCCTCCAGAGGAGCTGCAGTCTCTCCAGCCACAAAGGCCTGTAGCCGAGTCCATGACGGCCTGTTGCATGGAGGGCTTCTATGGGAGAGGGCCATGCTTCCCTGGCAGGGGCTCCTTCTCACACTGCTTTCCGTGGGGAAACCCTGCGTGTGCCAGGGGTCTCCTGTGTGCACAAAATCTCTCCCCAGTGCCTGAGGTGCAGGGAATCCTCTTTGGACACAGAGCACTGTTCTAGGCAGAGCTCCCATGCTGGGAGAGCCGCCACTGCCCCGACTGTCCAACTGCCTCAGGAACACACTGCTAGGGAGTGTGGGTCTGGCAGGCAGAACGGCCCGAGGGAGGAGCTCGGGCCTTCGGCTGTGGACAGCTTTCCCACTGCCAAGCCTTGGAGGAGTGCGTGGAGGCTGGGGCCTGCAGCGTTTTCCATCGGAGAGCACTGGGTGCCCAAAGCCTCCCCTGTGGCTTCCGAGCCCCTTCCCACCCACACGCCCTTGGCACCCACTCTGTTGCCAGAGGGAAGTCCTAAGCAGGACTCTCTAGCTTGTGCAGCCAGAGTGCCTCCTGCTTGGAAGTGGCCTCTGGCTCTCATTTGGAGTGAGGCTTCTCCCATGCTTGTCAGCCAGCACATGGTGCCATCGCTCCACCAGAGAACACTCTGCTTTGCCTTCAGCCATGGCTCGCCCCGCCGAGCTCTCTCTGCCTCAAGCAGAAACCCCAGTGTGTGTCCAGCCTCCAGAAAGCAGAGTGCCTTTGCCTGAGCACTGCTGTGCTGGGGCAGCACCCTGAAGGCCTCCTAGGGCCTTCTCTGCCCTAACCCAGTCGTGCCATTCGGCCCATGCGGGGAGCAACGTTCCCCCTTGGCAGGGCTCAGCGTGTGGGCTGTGTGTGGTTTCATGGCTGGGAAAGGGCAGATCCTGAAGCTGGCTGCCCTCCTGTGACTGGGGCCTGGCGGGCAGAGCCGGCATTCCCCGGTGGGGATGGAGGAGATCTGGGGCCTTCAAGCTGCATGCACATCCCCTCTCTGGCTGCCCCTCTTGCTTCTTCTCTGCTGCCAAGCCTCTCACACCGCACGTGCGTCTCACTGGAAGGAGCAGGCTGCTTGCCATTCTTGGGCAGGGAATCATCCCACACGCCTCGTTTCCTCGCAGGGGAGTGCAAACTGACCCAGAGCCTCCAGAGGAGCTGCAGTCTCTCCAGCCACAAAGGCCTGTAGCCGAGTCCATGACGGCCTGTTGCATGGAGGGCTTCTATGGGAGAGGGCCATGCTTCCCTGGCAGGGGCTCCTTCTCACACTGCTTTCCGTGGGGAAACCCTGCGTGTGCCAGGGGTCTCCTGTGTGCACAAAATCTCTCCCCAGTGCCTGAGGTGCAGGGAATCCTCTTTGGACACAGAGCACTGTTCTAGGCAGAGCTCCCATGCTGGGAGAGCCGCCACTGCCCCGACTGTCCAACTGCCTCAGGAACACACTTCTAGGGAGTGTGGGTCTGGCAGGCAGAACGGCCCGAGGGAGGAGCTCGGGCCTTCGGCTGTGGACAGCTTTCCCACTGCCAAGCCTTGGAGGAGTGCGTGGAGGCTGGGGCCTGCAGCGTTTTCCATCGGAGAGCACTGGGTGCCCAAAGCCTCCCCTGTGGCTTCCGAGCCCCTTCCCACCCACACGCCCTTGGCACCCACTCTGTTGCCAGAGGGAAGTCCTAAGCAGGACTCTCTAGCTTGTGCAGCCAGAGTGCCTCCTGCTTGGAAGTGGCCTCTGGCTCTCATTTGGAGTGAGGCTTCTCCCATGCTTGTCAGCCAGCACATGGTGCCATCGCTCCACCAGAGAACACTCTGCTTTGCCTTCAGCCATGGCTCGCCCCGCCGAGCTCTCTCTGCCTCAAGCAGAAACCCCAGTGTGTGTCCAGCCTCCAGAAAGCAGAGTGCCTTTGCCTGAGCACTGCTGTGCTGGGGCAGCACCCTGAAGGCCTCCTAGGGCCTTCTCTGCCCTAACCCAGTCGTGCCATTCGGCCCATGTGGGGAGCAACGTTCCCCCTTGGCAGGGCTCAGCGTGTGGGCTGTGTGTGGTTTCATGGCTGGGAAAGGGCAGATCCTGAAGCTGGCTGCCCTCCTGTGACTGGGGCCTGGCGGGCAGAGCCGGCATTCCCCGGTGGGGATGGAGGAGATCTGGGGCCTTCAAGCTGCATGCACATCCCCTCTCTGGCTGCCCCTCTTGCTTCTTCTCTGCTGCCAAGCCTCTCACACCGCACGTGCGTCTCACTGGAAGGAGCAGGCTGCTTGCCATTCTTGGGCAGGGAATCATCCCACACGCCTCGTTTCCTCGCAGGGGAGTGCAAACTGACCCAGAGCCTCCAGAGGAGCTGCAGTCTCTCCAGCCACAAAGGCCTGTAGCCGAGTCCATGACGGCCTGTTGCATGGAGGGCTTCTATGGGAGAGGGCCATGCTTCCCTGGCAGGGGCTCCTTCTCACACTGCTTTCCGTGGGGAAACCCTGCGTGTGCCAGGGGTCTCCTGTGTGCACAAAATCTCTCCCCAGTGCCTGAGGTGCAGGGAATCCTCTTTGGACACAGAGCACTGTTCTAGGCAGAGCTCCCATGCTGGGAGAGCCGCCACTGCCCCGACTGTCCAACTGCCTCAGGAACACACTGCTAGGGAGTGTGGGTCTGGCAGGCAGAACGGCCCGAGGGAGGAGCTCGGGCCTTCGGCTGTGGACAGCTTTCCCACTGCCAAGCCTTGGAGGAGTGCGTGGAGGCTGGGGCCTGCAGCGTTTTCCATCGGAGAGCACTGGGTGCCCAAAGCCTCCCCTGTGGCTTCCGAGCCCCTTCCCACCCACACGCCCTTGGCACCCACTCTGTTGCCAGAGGGAAGTCCTAAGCAGGACTCTCTAGCTTGTGCAGCCAGAGTGCCTCCTGCTTGGAAGTGGCCTCTGGCTCTCATTTGGAGTGAGGCTTCTCCCATGCTTGTCAGCCAGCACATGGTGCCATCGCTCCACCAGAGAACACTCTGCTTTGCCTTCAGCCATGGCTCGCCCCGCCGAGCTCTCTCTGCCTCAAGCAGAAACCCCAGTGTGTGTCCAGCCTCCAGAAAGCAGAGTGCCTTTGCCTGAGCACTGCTGTGCTGGGGCAGCACCCTGAAGGCCTCCTAGGGCCTTCTCTGCCCTAACCCAGTCGTGCCATTCGGCCCATGCGGGGAGCAACGTTCCCCCTTGGCAGGGCTCAGCGTGTGGGCTGTGTGTGGTTTCATGGCTGGGAAAGGGCAGATCCTGAAGCTGGCTGCCCTCCTGTGAATGGGGCCTGGCGGGCAGAGCCGGCATTCCCCGGTGGGGATGGAGGAGATCTGGGGCCTTCAAGCTGCATGCACATCCCCTCTCTGGCTGCCCCTCTTGCTTCTTCTCTGCTGCCAAGCCTCTCACACCGCACGTGCGTCTCACTGGAAGGAGCAGGCTGCTTGCCATTCTTGGGCAGGGAATCATCCCACACGCCTCGTTTCCTCGCAGGGGAGTGCAAACTGACCCAGAGCCTCCAGAGGAGCTGCAGTCTCTCCAGCCACAAAGGCCTGTAGCCGAGTCCATGACGGCCTGTTGCATGGAGGGCTTCTATGGGAGAGGGCCATGCTTCCCTGGCAGGGGCTCCTTCTCACACTGCTTTCCGTGGGGAAACCCTGCGTGTGCCAGGGGTCTCCTGTGTGCACAAAATCTCTCCCCAGTGCCTGAGGTGCAGGGAATCCTCTTTGGACACAGAGCACTGTTCTAGGCAGAGCTCCCATGCTGGGAGAGCCGCCACTGCCCCGACTGTCCAACTGCCTCAGGAACACACTGCTAGGGAGTGTGGGTCTGGCAGGCAGAACGGCCCGAGGGAGGAGCTCGGGCCTTCGGCTGTGGACAGCTTTCCCACTGCCAAGCCTTGGAGGAGTGCGTGGAGGCTGGGGCCTGCAGCGTTTTCCATCGGAGAGCACTGGGTGCCCAAAGCCTCCCCTGTGGCTTCCGAGCCCCTTCCCACCCACACGCCCTTGGCACCCACTCTGTTGCCAGAGGGAAGTCCTAAGCAGGACTCTCTAGCTTGTGCAGCCAGAGTGCCTCCTGCTTGGAAGTGGCCTCTGGCTCTCATTTGGAGTGAGGCTTCTCCCATGCTTGTCAGCCAGCACATGGTGCCATCGCTCCACCAGAGAACACTCTGCTTTGCCTTCAGCCATGGCTCGCCCCGCCGAGCTCTCTCTGCCTCAAGCAGAAACCCCAGTGTGTGTCCAGCCTCCAGAAAGCAGAGTGCCTTTGCCTGAGCACTGCTGTGCTGGGGCAGCACCCTGAAGGCCTCCTAGGGCCTTCTCTGCCCTAACCCAGTCGTGCCATTCGGCCCATGCGGGGAGCAACGTTCCCCCTTGGCAGGGCTCAGCGTGTGGGCTGTGTGTGGTTTCATGGCTGGGAAAGGGCAGATCCTGAAGCTGGCTGCCCTCCTGTGAATGGGGCCTGGCGGGCAGAGCCGGCATTCCCCGGTGGGGATGGAGGAGATCTGGGGCCTTCAAGCTGCATGCACATCCCCTCTCTGGCTGCCCCTCTTGCTTCTTCTCTGCTGCCAAGCCTCTCACACCGCACGTGCGTCTCACTGGAAGGAGCAGGCTGCTTGCCATTCTTGGGCAGGGAATCATCCCACACGCCTCGTTTCCTCGCAGGGGAGTGCAAACTGACCCAGAGCCTCCAGAGGAGCTGCAGTCTCTCCAGCCACAAAGGCCTGTAGCCGAGTCCATGACGGCCTGTTGCATGGAGGGCTTCTATGGGAGAGGGCCATGCTTCCCTGGCAGGGGCTCCTTCTCACACTGCTTTCCGTGGGGAAACCCTGCGTGTGCCAGGGGTCTCCTGTGTGCACAAAATCTCTCCCCAGTGCCTGAGGTGCAGGGAATCCTCTTTGGACACAGAGCACTGTTCTAGGCAGAGCTCCCATGCTGGGAGAGCCGCCACTGCCCCGACTGTCCAACTGCCTCAGGAACACACTGCTAGGGAGTGTGGGTCTGGCAGGCAGAACGGCCCGAGGGAGGAGCTCGGGCCTTCGGCTGTGGACAGCTTTCCCACTGCCAAGCCTTGGAGGAGTGCGTGGAGGCTGGGGCCTGCAGCGTTTTCCATCGGAGAGCACTGGGTGCCCAAAGCCTCCCCTGTGGCTTCCGAGCCCCTTCCCACCCACACGCCCTTGGCACCCACTCTGTTGCCAGAGGGAAGTCCTAAGCAGGACTCTCTAGCTTGTGCAGCCAGAGTGCCTCCTGCTTGGAAGTGGCCTCTGGCTCTCATTTGGAGTGAGGCTTCTCCCATGCTTGTCAGCCAGCACATGGTGCCATCGCTCCACCAGAGAACACTCTGCTTTGCCTTCAGCCATGGCTCGCCCCGCCGAGCTCTCTCTGCCTCAAGCAGAAACCCCAGTGTGTGTCCAGCCTCCAGAAAGCAGAGTGCCTTTGCCTGAGCACTGCTGTGCTGGGGCAGCACCCTGAAGGCCTCCTAGGGCCTTCTCTGCCCTAACCCAGTCGTGCCATTCGGCCCATGCGGGGAGCAACGTTCCCCCTTGGCAGGGCTCAGCGTGTGGGCTGTGTGTGGTTTCATGGCTGGGAAAGGGCAGATCCTGAAGCTGGCTGCCCTCCTGTGAATGGGGCCTGGCGGGCAGAGCCGGCATTCCCCGGTGGGGATGGAGGAGATCTGGGGCCTTCAAGCTGCATGCACATCCCCTCTCTGGCTGCCCCTCTTGCTTCTTCTCTGCTGCCAAGCCTCTCACACCGCACGTGCGTCTCACTGGAAGGAGCAGGCTGCTTGCCATTCTTGGGCAGGGAATCATCCCACACGCCTCGTTTCCTCGCAGGGGAGTGCAAACTGACCCAGAGCCTCCAGAGGAGCTGCAGTCTCTCCAGCCACAAAGGCCTGTAGCCGAGTCCATGACGGCCTGTTGCATGGAGGGCTTCTATGGGAGAGGGCCATGCTTCCCTGGCAGGGGCTCCTTCTCACACTGCTTTCCGTGGGGAAACCCTGCGTGTGCCAGGGGTCTCCTGTGTGCACAAAATCTCTCCCCAGTGCCTGAGGTGCAGGGAATCCTCTTTGGACACAGAGCACTGTTCTAGGCAGAGCTCCCATGCTGGGAGAGCCGCCACTGCCCCGACTGTCCAACTGCCTCAGGAACACACTGCTAGGGAGTGTGGGTCTGGCAGGCAGAACGGCCCGAGGGAGGAGCTCGGGCCTTCGGCTGTGGACAGCTTTCCCACTGCCAAGCCTTGGAGGAGTGCGTGGAGGCTGGGGCCTGCAGCGTTTTCCATCGGAGAGCACTGGGTGCCCAAAGCCTCCCCTGTGGCTTCCGAGCCCCTTCCCACCCACACGCCCTTGGCACCCACTCTGTTGCCAGAGGGAAGTCCTAAGCAGGACTCTCTAGCTTGTGCAGCCAGAGTGCCTCCTGCTTGGAAGTGGCCTCTGGCTCTCATTTGGAGTGAGGCTTCTCCCATGCTTGTCAGCCAGCACATGGTGCCATCGCTCCACCAGAGAACACTCTGCTTTGCCTTCAGCCATGGCTCGCCCCGCCGAGCTCTCTCTGCCTCAAGCAGAAACCCCAGTGTGTGTCCAGCCTCCAGAAAGCAGAGTGCCTTTGCCTGAGCACTGCTGTGCTGGGGCAGCACCCTGAAGGCCTCCTAGGGCCTTCTCTGCCCTAACCCAGTCGTGCCATTCGGCCCATGCGGGGAGCAACGTTCCCCCTTGGCAGGGCTCAGCGTGTGGGCTGTGTGTGGTTTCATGGCTGGGAAAGGGCAGATCCTGAAGCTGGCTGCCCTCCTGTGAATGGGGCCTGGCGGGCAGAGCCGGCATTCCCCGGTGGGGATGGAGGAGATCTGGGGCCTTCAAGCTGCATGCACATCCCCTCTCTGGCTGCCCCTCTTGCTTCTTCTCTGCTGCCAAGCCTCTCACACCGCACGTGCGTCTCACTGGAAGGAGCAGGCTGCTTGCCATTCTTGGGCAGGGAATCATCCCACACGCCTCGTTTCCTCGCAGGGGAGTGCAAACTGACCCAGAGCCTCCAGAGGAGCTGCAGTCTCTCCAGCCACAAAGGCCTGTAGCCGAGTCCATGACGGCCTGTTGCATGGAGGGCTTCTATGGGAGAGGGCCATGCTTCCCTGGCAGGGGCTCCTTCTCACACTGCTTTCCGTGGGGAAACCCTGCGTGTGCCAGGGGTCTCCTGTGTGCACAAAATCTCTCCCCAGTGCCTGAGGTGCAGGGAATCCTCTTTGGACACAGAGCACTGTTCTAGGCAGAGCTCCCATGCTGGGAGAGCCGCCACTGCCCCGACTGTCCAACTGCCTCAGGAACACACTTCTAGGGAGTGTGGGTCTGGCAGGCAGAACGGCCCGAGGGAGGAGCTCGGGCCTTCGGCTGTGGACAGCTTTCCCACTGCCAAGCCTTGGAGGAGTGCGTGGAGGCTGGGGCCTGCAGCGTTTTCCATCGGAGAGCACTGGGTGCCCAAAGCCTCCCCTGTGGCTTCCGAGCCCCTTCCCACCCACACGCCCTTGGCACCCACTCTGTTGCCAGAGGGAAGTCCTAAGCAGGACTCTCTAGCTTGTGCAGCCAGAGTGCCTCCTGCTTGGAAGTGGCCTCTGGCTCTCATTTGGAGTGAGGCTTCTCCCATGTTTGTCAGCCTGCACATGGTGCCATCGCTCCACCAGAGAACACTCTGCTTTGCCTTCAGCCATGGCTCGCCCCGCCGAGCTCTCTCTGCCTCAAGCAGAAACCCCAGTGTGTGTCCAGCCTCCAGAAAGCAGAGTGCCTTTGCCTGAGCACTGCTGTGCTGGGGCAGCACCCTGAAGGCCTCCTAGGGCCTTCTCTGCCCTAACCCAGTCGTGCCATTCGGCCCATGCGGGGAGCAACGTTCCCCCTTGGCAGGGCTCAGCGTGTGGGCTGTGTGTGGTTTCATGGCTGGGAAAGGGCAGATCCTGAAGCTGGCTGCCCTCCTGTGAATGGGGCCTGGCGGGCAGAGCCGGCATTCCCCGGTGGGGATGGAGGAGATCTGGGGCCTTCAAGCTGCATGCACATCCCCTCTCTGGCTGCCCCTCTTGCTTCTTCTCTGCTGCCAAGCCTCTCACACCGCACGTGCGTCTCACTGGAAGGAGCAGGCTGCTTGCCATTCTTGGGCAGGGAATCATCCCACACGCCTCGTTTCCTCGCAGGGGAGTGCAAACTGACCCAGAGCCTCCAGAGGAGCTGCAGTCTCTCCAGCCACAAAGGCCTGTAGCCGAGTCCATGACGGCCTGTTGCATGGAGGGCTTCTATGGGAGAGGGCCATGCTTCCCTGGCAGGGGCTCCTTCTCACACTGCTTTCCGTGGGGAAACCCTGCGTGTGCCAGGGGTCTCCTGTGTGCACAAAATCTCTCCCCAGTGCCTGAGGTGCAGGGAATCCTCTTTGGACACAGAGCACTGTTCTAGGCAGAGCTCCCATGCTGGGAGAGCCGCCACTGCCCCGACTGTCCAACTGCCTCAGGAACACACTTCTAGGGAGTGTGGGTCTGGCAGGCAGAACGGCCCGAGGGAGGAGCTCGGGCCTTCGGCTGTGGACAGCTTTCCCACTGCCAAGCCTTGGAGGAGTGCGTGGAGGCTGGGGCCTGCAGCGTTTTCCATCGGAGAGCACTGGGTGCCCAAAGCCTCCCCTGTGGCTTCCGAGCCCCTTCCCACCCACACGCCCTTGGCACCCACTCTGTTGCCAGAGGGAAGTCCTAAGCAGGACTCTCTAGCTTGTGCAGCCAGAGTGCCTCCTGCTTGGAAGTGGCCTCTGGCTCTCATTTGGAGTGAGGCTTCTCCCATGCTTGTCAGCCAGCACATGGTGCCATCGCTCCACCAGAGAACACTCTGCTTTGCCTTCAGCCATGGCTCGCCCCGCCGAGCTCTCTCTGCCTCAAGCAGAAACCCCAGTGTGTGTCCAGCCTCCAGAAAGCAGAGTGCCTTTGCCTGAGCACTGCTGTGCTGGGGCAGCACCCTGAAGGCCTCCTAGGGCCTTCTCTGCCCTAACCCAGTCGTGCCATTCGGCCCATGCGGGGAGCAACGTTCCCCCTTGGCAGGGCTCAGCGTGTGGGCTGTGTGTGGTTTCATGGCTGGGAAAGGGCAGATCCTGAAGCTGGCTGCCCTCCTGTGAATGGGGCCTGGCGGGCAGAGCCGGCATTCCCCGGTGGGGATGGAGGAGATCTGGGGCCTTCAAGCTGCATGCACATCCCCTCTCTGGCTGCCCCTCTTGCTTCTTCTCTGCTGCCAAGCCTCTCACACCGCACGTGCGTCTCACTGGAAGGAGCAGGCTGCTTGCCATTCTTGGGCAGGGAATCATCCCACACGCCTCGTTTCCTCGCAGGGGAGTGCAAACTGACCCAGAGCCTCCAGAGGAGCTGCAGTCTCTCCAGCCACAAAGGCCTGTAGCCGAGTCCA
>NW_026648484.1:0-58743 GCF_030028045.1 Hippopotamus amphibius kiboko | reverse complement strand
TGGCTGTGTGTGGTTTCATGGCTGGGAAAGGGCAGATCCAGAAGGCTGGGTGCCCTCTGTGAATGGGGCCTGGGGGCAGAGCCGGCCTTCCCTGGTTGGGAAGGCAGGAGATCTGGGGCCTTCAAGCTGCATGCACATCCCCTCCCTGGATGCCCCTCTTGCTTCTTCGCTGCTGCCAAGCCTCTCTCACCACACGTGCGTCTCATCGAAAGGAGCAGGCTGCTTGCCATTCTTTGCAAGGACCTCACCCCACAGGCCTCGTTTCCTCGAACGGGAGTGCACACTGACCCAGAGCCTCCAGAGGAGCTGCTGTCTCTCCAGCCACAAAGGCCTGCAGCCGAATCCACGACAGCCTGCTGCATGGAGGGCGTCTATGGGAGAGGGCCATACATCCCAGGTGGGTGCCTCTCTGGCACCCCGCTTTCCATGGGCAAACACTGTGTGTGCCAAGTGTCTCCTGTGTGCAGAAAATGTAGCCCCGGTGCCCGCGGTGCAGGGAATCCTCTTTGGACCCAGAGCAATGTGCTAGGCAGGCCTCCCATGCTGGGAGAGCCTCCACTTCCCCCAACTGTCCAAGGGCCTCAGGAGCACACTTCGAGGGAGTGTGGGTCTGACAGGCAGAACGGCCCGAGTGAGGAACGTGGATGGCAGGCCAAAGCCAGCCCTAGGGCCTGTTCTGGCCTAGGCCACTGCCAGCCAGCAGGGCCTCAACAGAGCACAGTTCTTTCGAGTAGGCCCCAGGCGGTTGCCTGTGTGTCTCTTGCACTGCTGGGAAGCTGCAGGTCCAGAGGCTGTGTGTGCCCGGGGCCACTGGGGCCTGAGCACAAAACCGTAAGGCCCCTTCTCTGAAGCAGGACTCCTGCCACCTCTGTGCTGCCTGCCACACCCCCTTGCTGCCCGCACTGTCTTCACTGCTGGCAGGCCTCTGTGTGCACAGCCCAGTCTCTGCCAAGGGAACAAGGGGCTTGCTCGCCCCTTGCTAGGACCTTCTCCTACAGCACTCTGGACCAGGGCACACACGCCCCTGGACCAGCAGCCTGCAAGGAAGCTGCAGCTGAGCCAGCCACAAAGGCCTGCAGCCCTGGGCAGGGAGCCTTCTGCTAAGGACAGCTTTCCCACTCCAAAGCCCTGCAGGAGTTCCTGGAGGCTCAGGCCTGCAGCGTTGTCCATCACAGAGCAGTGGGTGCCCAAAGCCTCCCCTGCGGCTTCCGAGCACCCTGCAGCCCACAGGCCCTTGGCCCCCACTCTGTTGCCAGAGGCAAGTCCTAGGCAGGACTCTCGAGCTTGTAGAGCCACAGGGCCTCCAGCTTGGAAACCTGCTCAGGAACTCAGTGGCAGCCAGTCTTTACCTTCCATGCTTGCCGGCCAGCAGATGGAGCCCTCGCTCCACCGAAAAACTCTCTGCTTTGCCTTCAGCCAGGGAATCGCCTAGCTCAGCTCTCTCTGCCTCAAGCAGAAACTCGAGGGTGCATCCAGCCTGCAGAAAGAAGAGTGCCTTTTCCTGAGCACTGCTCTGCTCTGGCAGCTCCCTGAAAGCCTCCTGGGGACTTCTCTGCCCTCACACAGTCGTGCCATTCGGCCCACCCGGGGAGCAAAGGTCCCCCTCGGCATGGCTCAGGGTATGGCCTGTGTGTGTTTTCAGGGCTGGGAAAGGGCCGATCCAGAAGCTGGGTGTCCACTTGGGAATGGGGCCTGGTGGCATAGCCGGCCTTCCCTGGTTGGGAAGCAGGAGATCTGGGGCCTCCGAGCTGCATGCACATCCCCTCCCTGGATGCCCCTCTTGCTTCTTCGCTGCTGCCAAGCCTCTCTCACCCCACGTGCATCTCATCGAAAGGAGCAGGCTGCTTGCCATTCTTTGCAAGGACCTCACCCCACAGGCCTCGTTTGCTCGAACGGGAGTGCACACTGACCCAGAGCCTCCAGAGGAGCTGCTGTCTCTCCAGCCACAAAGGCCTGCAGCCGAATCCACAACAACCTGCTGCATGGAGGGCGTCTATGGGAGAGGGCCATACATGCCAGGTGGGTGCCTCCCTGGCACCCCGCTTTCCATGGGCAAACACTGTGTGTGCCACGTGTCTCCTGTGTGCAGACAATGTAGCCCCGGTGCCCGCGGTGCAGGGAATCCTCTTTGGACCCAGAGCAATGTGCTAGGCAGGCCTCCCATGCTGGGAGAGCCTCCACTTCCCCCAACTGTCCAAGGGCCTCAGGAGCACACTTCGAGGGAGTGTGGGTCTGACAGGCAGAACGGCCCGAGTGAGGAACGTGGATGGCAGGCCAAAGCCAGCCCTAGGGCCTGTTCTGGCCTAGGCCACTGCCAGCCAGCAGGGCCTCAACAGAGCACAGTTCATTCGAGTAGGCCCCAGGCGGTTGCCTGTGTGTCTCTTGCACTGCTGGGAAGCTGCAGGTCCAGAGGCTGTGTGTGCCCGGGGCCACTGGGGCCTGAGCACAAAACCGTAAGGCCCCTTCTCTCAAGCAGGACTCCTGCCACCTCTGTGCTGCCTGCCACACCCCCTTGCTGCCCGCACTGTCTTCACTGCTGGCAGGCCTCTGTGTGCACAGCCCAGTCTCTGCCAAGGGAACAAGGGGCTTGCTCGCCCCTTGCTAGGACCTTCTCCTACAGCACTCTGGACCAGGGCACACACGCCCCTGGACCAGCAGCCTGCAAGGAAGCTGCAGCTGAGCCAGCCACAAAGGCCTGCAGCCCTGGGCAGGGAGCCTTCTGCTAAGGACAGCTTTCCCACTCCAAAGCCCTGCAGGAGTTCCTGGAGGCTCAGGCCTGCAGCGTTGTCCATCACAGAGCACTGGGTGCCCAAAGCCTCCCCTGCAGCTTCCAAGCACCCTGCAGCCCACAGGCCCTTGGCCCCCACTCTGTTGCCAGAGGCAAGTCCTAGGCAGGACTCTCAAGCTTGTAGAGCCACAGGGCCTCCAGCTTGGAAACCTGCTCAGGAACTCAGTGGCAACCAGGCTTTACCTTCCATGCTTGCCGGCCAGCAGATGGAGCCCTCGCTCCACCGAAAAACTCTCTGCTTTGCCTTCAGCCAGGGAATCGCCTAGCTCAGCTCTCTCTGCCTCAAGCAGAAACTCGAGGGTGCATCCAGCCTGCAGAAAGAAGAGTGCCTTTTCCTGAGCACTGCTCTGCTCTGGCAGCTCCCTGAAGGCCTCCTGGTGCCTTCGCTGCCCTCACACAATCGTGCCATTCGGCCCACCCGGGGAGCTAAGGTCCACGGGGAGCTGGGCTCAGGGTATGGCCTGTGTGTGTTTTCAGGGCTGGGAAAGGGCCGATCCAGAAGCTGGGTGTGCACTTGGGAATGGGGCCTGGTGGGCCTAGCCGGCCTTCCCTGGTTGGGAAGCAGGAGATCTGGGCCTCCGAGCTGCATGCACATCCCCTCCCTGGATGCCCCTCTTGCTTCTTCGCTGCTGCCAAGCCTCTCTCACCCCACGTGCGTCTCATCGAAAGGAGCAGGCTGCTTGCCCTTCTTTGCAAGGACCTCACCCCACAGGCCTCGTTTCCTCGAACGGGAGTGCACACTGACCCAGAGCCTCCAGAGGAGCTGCTGTCTCTCCAGCCACAAAGGCCTGCAGCCGAATCCACGACAGCCTGCTGCATGGAGGGCGTCTATGGGAGAGGGCCATACATCCCAGGTGGGTGCCTCCCTGGCACCCCGCTTTCCATGGGCAAACACTGTGTGTGCCAAGTGTCTCCTGTGTGCAGAAAATGTAGCCCCGGTGCCCGCGGTGCAGGGAATCCTCTTTGGACCCAGAGCAATGTGCTAGGCAGGCCTCCATGCTGGGAGAGCCTCCACTTCCCCCAACTGTCCAAGGGCCTCAGGAGCACACTTCGAGGGAGTGTGGGTCTGACAGGCAGAACGGCCCGAGTGAGGAACGTGGATGGCAGGCCAAAGCCAGCCCTAGGGCCTGTTCTGGCCTAGGCCACTGCCAGCCAGCAGGGCCTCAACAGAGCACAGTTCATTCGAGTAGGCCCCAGGCGGTTGCCTGTGTGTCTCTTGCACTGCTGGGAAGCTGCAGGTCCAGAGGCTGTGTGTGCCCGGGGCCACTGGGGCCTGAGCACAAAACCGTAAGGCCCCTTCTCTCAAGCAGGACTCCTGCCACCTCTGTGCTGCCTGCCACACCCCCTTGCTGCCCGCACTGTCTTCACTGCTGGCAGGCCTCTGTGTGCACAGCCCAGTCTCTGCCAAGGGAACAAGGGGCTTGCTCGCCCCTTGCTAGGACCTCCTCCTACAGCACTCTGGACCAGGGCACACACGCCCCTGGACCAGCAGCCTGCAAGGAAGCTGCAGCTGAGCCAGCCACAAAGGCCTGCAGCCCTGGGCAGGGAGCCTTCTGCTAAGGACAGCTTTCCCACTCCAAAGCCCTGCAGGAGTTCCTGGAGGCTCAGGCCTGCAGCGTTGTCCATCACAGAGCACTGGGTGCCCAAAGCCTCCCCTGCAGCTTCCAAGCACCCTGCAGCCCACAGGCCCTTGGCCCCCACTCTGTTGCCAGAGGCAAGTCCTAGGCAGGACTCTCAAGCTTGTAGAGCCACAGGGCCTCCAGCTTGGAAACCTGCTCAGGAACTCAGTGGCAACCAGGCTTTACCTTCCATGCTTGCCGGCCAGCAGATGGAGCCCTCGCTCCACCGAAAAACTCTCTGCTTTGCCTTCAGCCAGGGAATCGCCTAGCTCAGCTCTCTCTGCCTCAAGCAGAAACTCGAGGGTGCATCCAGCCTGCAGAAAGAAGAGTGCCTTTTCCTGAGCACTGCTCTGCTCTGGCAGCTCCCTGAAGGCCTCCTGGTGCCTTCGCTGCCCTCACACAATCGTGCCATTCGGCCCACCCGGGAGCTAAGGTCCACGGGGAGCTGGGCTCAGGGTATGGCCTGTGTGTGTTTTCAGGGCTGGGAAAGGGCCGATCCAGAAGCTGGGTGTGCACTTGGGAATGGGGCCTGGTGGGCCTAGCCGGCCTTCCCTGGTTGGGAAGCAGGAGATCTGGGGCCTCCGAGCTGCATGCACATTCCCTCCCTGGATGCCCCTCTTGCTTCTTCGCTGCTGCCAAGCCTCTCTCACCCCACGTGCGTCTCATCGAAAGGAGCAGGCTGCTTGCCATTCTTTGCAAGGACCTCACCCCACAGGCCTCGTTTCCTCGAACGGGAGTGCACACTGACCCAGAGCCTCCAGAGGAGCTGCTGTCTCTCCAGCCACAAAGGCCTGCAGCCGAATCCACGACAGCCTGCTGCATGGAGGGCGTCTATGGGAGAGGGCCATACATCCCAGGTGGGTGCCTCCCTGGCACCCCGCTTTCCATGGGCAAACACTGTGTGTGCCAAGTGTCTCCTGTGTGCAGAAAATGTAGCCCCGGTGCCCGCGGTGCAGGGAATCCTCTTTGGACCCAGAGCAATGTGCTAGGCAGGCCTCCCATGCTGGGAGAGCCTCCACTTCCCCCAACTGTCCAAGGGCCTCAGGAGCACACTTCGAGGGAGTGTGGGTCTGACAGGCAGAACGGCCCGAGTGAGGAACGTGGATGGCAGGCCAAAGCCAGCCCTAGGGCCTGTTCTGGCCTAGGCCACTGCCAGCCAGCAGGGCCTCAACAGAGCACAGTTCATTCGAGTAGGCCCCAGGCGGTTGCCTGTGTGTCTCTTGCACTGCTGGGAAGCTGCAGGTCCAGAGGCTGTGTGTGCCCGGGGCCACTGGGGCCTGAGCACAAAACCGTAAGGCCCCTTCTCTCAAGCAGGACTCCTGCCACCTCTGTGCTGCCTGCCACACCCCCTTGCTGCCCGCACTGTCTTCACTGCTGGCAGGCCTCTGTGTGCACAGCCCAGTCTCTGCCAAGGGAACAAGGGGCTTGCTCGCCCCTTGCTAGGACCTCCTCCTACAGCACTCTGGACCAGGGCACACACGCCCCTGGACCAGCAGCCTGCAAGGAAGCTGCAGCTGAGCCAGCCACAAAGGCCTGCAGCCCTGGGCAGGGAGCCTTCTGCTAAGGACAGCTTTCCCACTCCAAAGCCCTGCAGGAGTTCCTGGAGGCTCAGGTCTGCAGCGTTGTCCATCACAGAGCACTGGGTGCCCAAAGCCTCCCCTGCGGCTTCCGAGCACCCTGCAGCCCACAGGCCCTTGGCCCCCACTCTGTTGCCAGAGGCAAGTCCTAGGCAGGACTCTCGAGCTTGTAGAGCCACAGGGCCTCCAGCTTGGAAACCTGCTCAGGAACTCAGTGGCAGCCAGGCTTCACCTTCCATGCTTGTCGGTAGCAGATGGAGCCCTCGCTCCACCGAAAAACTCTCTGCTTTGCCTTCAGCCAGGGAATCGCCTAGCTCAGCTCTCTCTGCCTCAAGCAGAAACTCGAGGGTGCATCCAGCCTGCAGAAAGAAGAGTGCCTTTTCCTGAGCACTGCTCTGCTCTGGCAGCTCCCTGAAAGCCTCCTGGTGCCTTCTCTGCCCTCACACAGTCGTGCTATTCGGCCCACCCGGGGAGCTAAGGTCCACGGGGAGCAGGGCTCAGGGTATGGCCTGTGTGTGTTTTCAGGGCTTGGAAAGGGCCGATCCAGAAGCTGGGTGTGCACTTGAGAATGGGGCCTGGTGGGCCTAGCCGGCCTTCCCTGGTTGGGAAGCAGGAGATCTGGGGCCTCCGAGCTGCATGCACATCCCCTCCCTGGATGCCCCTCTTGCTTCTTCGCTGCTGCCAAGCCTCTCTCACCCCACGTGCATCTCATCGAAAGGAGCAGGCTGCTTGCCATTCTTTGCAAGGACCTCACCCCACAGGCCTCGTTTGCTCGAACGGGAGTGCACACTGACCCAGAGCCTCCAGAGGAGCTGCTGTCTCTCCAGCCACAAAGGCCTGCAGCCGAATCCACGACAGCCTGCTGCATGGAGGGCGTCTATGGGAGAGGGCCATACATCCCAGGTGGGTGCCTCCCTGGCACCCCGCTTTCCATGGGCAAACACTGTGTGTGCCAAGTGTCTCCTGTGTGCAGAAAATGTAGCCCCGGTGCCCGCGGTGCAGGGAATCCTCTTTGGACCCAGAGCAATGTGCTAGGCAGGCCTCCCATGCTGGGAGAGCCTCCACTTCCCCCAACTGTCCAAGGGCCTCAGGAGCACACTTCGAGGGAGTGTGGGTCTGACAGGCAGAACGGCCCGAGTGAGGAACGTGGATGGCAGGCCAAAGCCAGCCCTAGGGCCTGTTCTGGCCTAGGCCACTGCCAGCCAGCAGGGCCTCAACAGAGCACAGTTCATTCGAGTAGGCCCCAGGGGTTGCCTGTGTGTCTCTTGCACTGCTGGGAAGCTGCAGGTCCAGAGGCTGTGTGTGCCCGGGGCCACTGGGGCCTGAGCACAAAACCGTAAGGCCCCTTCTCTCAAGCAGGACTCCTGCCACCTCTGTGCTGCCTGCCACACCCCCTTGCTGCCCGCACTGTCTTCACTGCTGGCAGGCCTCTGTGTGCACAGCCCAGTCTCTGCCAAGGGAACAAGGGGCTTGCTCGCCCCTTGCTAGGACCTTCTCCTACAGCACTCTGGACCAGGGCACACACGCCCCTGGACCAGCAGCCTGCAAGGAAGCTGCAGCTGAGCCAGCCACAAAGGCCTGCAGCCCTGGGCAGGGAGCCTTCTGCTAAGGACAGCTTTCCCACTCCAAAGCCCTGCAGGAGTTCCTGGAGGCTCAGGTCTGCAGCGTTGTCCATCACAGAGCACTGGGTGCCCAAAGCCTCCCCTGCGGCTTCCGAGCACCCTGCAGCCCACAGGCCCTTGGCCCCCACTCTGTTGCCAGAGGCAAGTCCTAGGCAGGACTCTCGAGCTTGTAGAGCCACAGGGCCTCCAGCTTGGAAACCTGCTCAGGAACTCAGTGGCAGCCAGGCTTTACCTTCCATGCTTGCCGGCCAGCAGATGGAGCCCTCGCTCCACCGAAAAACTCTCTGCTTTGCCTTCAGCCAGGGAATCGCCTAGCTCAGCTCTCTCTGCCTCAAGCAGAAACTCGAGGGTGCATCCAGCCTGCAGAAAGAAGAGTGCCTTTTCCTGAGCACTGCTCTGCTCTGGCAGCTCCCTGAAAGCCTCCTGGGGACTTCTCTGCCCTCACACAGTCGTGCCATTCGGCCCACCCGGGGAGCAAAGGTCCCCCTCGGCATGGCTCAGGGTATGGCCTGTGTATGTTTTCAGGGCTGGGAAAGGGCCGATCCAGAAGCTGGGTGTGCACTTGGGAATGGGGCCTGGTGGGCATAGCCGGCCTTCCCTGGTTGGGAAGCAGGAGATCTGGGGCCTCCGAGCTGCATGCACATCCCCTCCCTGGATGCCCCTCTTGCTTCTTCGCTGCTGCCAAGCCTCTCTCACCCCACGTGCATCTCATCGAAAGGAGCAGGCTGCTTGCCATTCTTTGCAAGGACCTCACCCCACAGGCCTCGTTTGCTCGAACGGGAGTGCACACTGACCCAGAGCCTCCAGAGGAGCTGCTGTCTCTCCAGCCACAAAGGCCTGCAGCCGAATCCACGACAGCCTGCTGCATGGAGGGCGTCTATGGAGAGGGCCATACATCCCAGGTGGGTGCCTCCCTGGCACCCCGCTTTCCATGGGCAAACACTGTGTGTGCCAAGTGTCTCCTGTGTGCAGAAAATGTAGCCCCGGTGCCCGCGGTGCAGGGAATCCTCTTTGGACCCAGAGCAATGTGCTAGGCAGGCCTCCCATGCTGGGAGAGCCTCCACTTCCCCCAACTGTCCAAGGGCCTCAGGAGCACACTTCGAGGGAGTGTGGGTCTGACAGGCAGAACGGCCCGAGTGAGGAACGTGGATGGCAGGCCAAAGCCAGCCCTAGGGCCTGTTCTGGCCTAGGCCACTGCCAGCCAGCAGGGCCTCAACAGAGCACAGTTCATTCGAGTAGGCCCCAGGGGTTGCCTGTGTGTCTCTTGCACTGCTGGGAAGCTGCAGGTCCAGAGGCTGTGTGTGCCCGGGGCCACTGGGGCCTGAGCACAAAACCGTAAGGCCCCTTCTCTCAAGCAGGACTCCTGCCACCTCTGTGCTGCCTGCCACACCCCCTTGCTGCCCGCAATGTCTTCACTGCTGGCAGGCCTCTGTGTGCACAGCCCAGTCTCTGCCAAGGGAACAAGGGGCTTGCTCGCCCCTTGCTAGGACCTCCTCCTACAGCACTCTGGACCAGGGCACACACGCCCCTGGACCAGCAGCCTGCAAGGAAGCTGCAGCTGAGCCAGCCACAAAGGCCTGCAGCCCTGGGCAGGGAGCCTTCTGCTAAGGACAGCTTTCCCACTCCAAAGCCCTGCAGGAGTTCCTGGAGGCTCAGGTCTGCAGCGTTGTCCATCACAGAGCACTGGGTGCCCAAAGCCTCCCCTGCGGCTTCCGAGCACCCTGCAGCCCACAGGCCCTTGGCCCCCACTCTGTTGCCAGAGGCAAGTCCTAGGCAGGACTCTCGAGCTTGTAGAGCCACAGGGCCTCCAGCTTGGAAACCTGCTCAGGAACTCAGTGGCAGCCAGGCTTCACCTTCCATGCTTGTCGGCTAGCAGATGGAGCCCTCGCTCCACCGAAAAACTCTCTGCTTTGCCTTCAGCCAGGGAATCGCCTAGCTCAGCTCTCTCTGCCTCAAGCAGAAACTCGAGGGTGCATCCAGCCTGCAGAAAGAAGAGTGCCTTTTCCTGAGCACTGCTCTGCTCTGGCAGCTCCCTGAAAGCCTCCTGGTGCCTTCTCTGCCCTCACACAGTCGTGCTATTCGGCCCACCCGGGGAGCTAAGGTCCACGGGGAGCAGGGCTCAGGGTATGGCCTGTGTGTGTTTTCAGGGCTGGGAAAGGGCCGATCCAGAAGCTGGGTGTGCACTTGAGAATGGGGCCTGGTGGGCCTAGCCGGCCTTCCCTGGTTGGGAAGCAGGAGATCTGGGGCCTCCGAGCTGCATGCACATCCCCTCCCTGGATGCCCCTCTTGCTTCTTCGCTGCTGCCAAGCCTCTCTCACCCCACGTGCATCTCATCGAAAGGAGCAGGCTGCTTGCCATTCTTTGCAAGGACCTCACCCCACAGGCCTCGTTTGCTCGAACGGGAGCGCACACTGACCCAGAGCCTCCAGAGGAGCTGCTGTCTCTCCAGCCACAAAGGCCTGCAGCCGAATCCACGACAGCCTGCTGCATGGAGGGTGTCTATGGGAGAGGGCCATACATCCCAGGTGGGTGCCTCCCTGGCACCCCGCTTTCCATGGGCAAACACTGTGTGTGCCAAGTGTCTCCTGTGTGCAGAAAATGTAGCCCCGGTGCCCGCGGTGCAGGGAATCCTCTTTGGACCCAGAGCAATGTGCTAGGCAGGCCTCCCATGCTGGGAGAGCCTCCACTTCCCCCAACTGTCCAAGGGCCTCAGGAGCACACTTCGAGGGAGTGTGGGTCTGACAGGCAGAACGGCCCGAGTGAGGAACGTGGATGGCAGGCCAAAGCCAGCCCTAGGGCCTGTTCTGGCCTAGGCCACTGCCAGCCAGCAGGGCCTCAACAGAGCACAGTTCATTCGAGTAGGCCCCAGGCGGTTGCCTGTGTGTCTCTTGCACTGCTGGGAAGCTGCAGGTCCAGAGGCTGTGTGTGCCCGGGGCCACTGGGGCCTGAGCACAAAACCGTAAGGCCCCTTCTCTCAAGCAGGACTCCTGCCACCTCTGTGCTGCCTGCCACACCCCCTTGCTGCCCGCACTGTCTTCACTGCTGGCAGGCCTCTGTGTGCACAGCCCAGTCTCTGCCAAGGGAACAAGGGGCTTGCTCGCCCCTTGCTAGGACCTCCTCCTACAGCACTCTGGACCAGGGCACACACGCCCCTGGACCAGCAGCCTGCAAGGAAGCTGCAGCTGAGCCAGCCACAAAGGCCTGCAGCCCTGGGCAGGGAGCCTTCTGCTAAGGACAGCTTTCCCACTCCAAAGCCCTGCAGGAGTTCCTGGAGGCTCAGGTCTGCAGCGTTGTCCATCACAGAGCACTGGGTGCCCAAAGCCTCCCCTGCGGCTTCCGAGCACCCTGCAGCCCACAGGCCCTTGGCCCCCACTCTGTTGTCAGAGGCAAGTCCTAGGCAGGACTCTCGAGCTTGTAGAGCCACAGGGCCTCCAGCTTGGAAACCTGCTCAGGAACTCAGTGGCAGCCAGGCTTCACCTTCCATGCTTGTCGGTAGCAGATGGAGCCCTCGCTCCACCGAAAAACTCTCTGCTTTGCCTTCAGCCAGGGAATCGCCTAGCTCAGCTCTCTCTGCCTCAAGCAGAAACTCGAGGGTGCATCCAGCCTGCAGAAAGAAGAGTGCCTTTTCCTGAGCACTGCTCTGCTCTGGCAGCTCCCTGAAAGCCTCCTGGTGCCTTCTCTGCCCTCACACAGTCGTGCTATTCGGCCCACCCGGGGAGCTAAGGTCCACGGGGAGCAGGGCTCAGGGTATGGCCTGTGTGTGTTTTCAGGGCTTGGAAAGGGCCGATCCAGAAGCTGGGTGTGCACTTGAGAATGGGGCCTGGTGGGCCTAGCCGGCCTTCCCTGGTTGGGAAGCAGGAGATCTGGGGCCTCCGAGCTGCATGCACATCCCCTCCCTGGATGCCCCTCTTGCTTCTTCGCTGCTGCCAAGCCTCTCTCACCCCACGTGCATCTCATCGAAAGGAGCAGGCTGCTTGCCATTCTTTGCAAGGACCTCACCCCACAGGCCTCGTTTGCTCGAACGGGAGTGCACACTGACCCAGAGCCTCCAGAGGAGCTGCTGTCTCTCCAGCCACAAAGGCCTGCAGCCGAATCCACGACAGCCTGCTGCATGGAGGGCGTCTATGGGAGAGGGCCATACATCCCAGGTGGGTGCCTCCCTGGCACCCCGCTTTCCATGGGCAAACACTGTGTGTGCCAAGTGTCTCCTGTGTGCAGAAAATGTAGCCCCGGTGCCCGCGGTGCAGGGAATCCTCTTTGGACCCAGAGCAATGTGCTAGGCAGGCCTCCCATGCTGGGAGAGCCTCCACTTCCCCCAACTGTCCAAGGGCCTCAGGAGCACACTTCGAGGGAGTGTGGGTCTGACAGGCAGAACGGCCCGAGTGAGGAACGTGGATGGCAGGCCAAAGCCAGCCCTAGGGCCTGTTCTGGCCTAGGCCACTGCCAGCCAGCAGGGCCTCAACAGAGCACAGTTCATTCGAGTAGGCCCCAGGGGTTGCCTGTGTGTCTCTTGCACTGCTGGGAAGCTGCAGGTCCAGAGGCTGTGTGTGCCCGGGGCCACTGGGGCCTGAGCACAAAACCGTAAGGCCCCTTCTCTCAAGCAGGACTCCTGCCACCTCTGTGCTGCCTGCCACACCCCCTTGCTGCCCGCACTGTCTTCACTGCTGGCAGGCCTCTGTGTGCACAGCCCAGTCTCTGCCAAGGGAACAAGGGGCTTGCTCGCCCCTTGCTAGGACCTTCTCCTACAGCACTCTGGACCAGGGCACACACGCCCCTGGACCAGCAGCCTGCAAGGAAGCTGCAGCTGAGCCAGCCACAAAGGCCTGCAGCCCTGGGCAGGGAGCCTTCTGCTAAGGACAGCTTTCCCACTCCAAAGCCCTGCAGGAGTTCCTGGAGGCTCAGGTCTGCAGCGTTGTCCATCACAGAGCACTGGGTGCCCAAAGCCTCCCCTGCGGCTTCCGAGCACCCTGCAGCCCACAGGCCCTTGGCCCCCACTCTGTTGCCAGAGGCAAGTCCTAGGCAGGACTCTCGAGCTTGTAGAGCCACAGGGCCTCCAGCTTGGAAACCTGCTCAGGAACTCAGTGGCAGCCAGGCTTTACCTTCCATGCTTGCCGGCCAGCAGATGGAGCCCTCGCTCCACCGAAAAACTCTCTGCTTTGCCTTCAGCCAGGGAATCGCCTAGCTCAGCTCTCTCTGCCTCAAGCAGAAACTCGAGGGTGCATCCAGCCTGCAGAAAGAAGAGTGCCTTTTCCTGAGCACTGCTCTGCTCTGGCAGCTCCCTGAAAGCCTCCTGGGGACTTCTCTGCCCTCACACAGTCGTGCCATTCGGCCCACCCGGGGAGCAAAGGTCCCCCTCGGCATGGCTCAGGGTATGGCCTGTGTATGTTTTCAGGGCTGGGAAAGGGCCGATCCAGAAGCTGGGTGTGCACTTGGGAATGGGGCCTGGTGGGCATAGCCGGCCTTCCCTGGTTGGGAAGCAGGAGATCTGGGGCCTCCGAGCTGCATGCACATCCCCTCCCTGGATGCCCCTCTTGCTTCTTCGCTGCTGCCAAGCCTCTCTCACCCCACGTGCATCTCATCGAAAGGAGCAGGCTGCTTGCCATTCTTTGCAAGGACCTCACCCCACAGGCCTCGTTTGCTCGAACGGGAGTGCACACTGACCCAGAGCCTCCAGAGGAGCTGCTGTCTCTCCAGCCACAAAGGCCTGCAGCCGAATCCACGACAGCCTGCTGCATGGAGGGCGTCTATGGGAGAGGGCCATACATCCCAGGTGGGTGCCTCCCTGGCACCCCGCTTTCCATGGGCAAACACTGTGTGTGCCAAGTGTCTCCTGTGTGCAGAAAATGTAGCCCCGGTGCCCGCGGTGCAGGGAATCCTCTTTGGACCCAGAGCAATGTGCTAGGCAGGCCTCCCATGCTGGGAGAGCCTCCACTTCCCCCAACTGTCCAAGGGCCTCAGGAGCACACTTCGAGGGAGTGTGGGTCTGACAGGCAGAACGGCCCGAGTGAGGAACGTGGATGGCAGGCCAAAGCCAGCCCTAGGGCCTGTTCTGGCCTAGGCCACTGCCAGCCAGCAGGGCCTCAACAGAGCACAGTTCATTCGAGTAGGCCCCAGGGGTTGCCTGTGTGTCTCTTGCACTGCTGGGAAGCTGCAGGTCCAGAGGCTGTGTGTGCCCGGGGCCACTGGGGCCTGAGCACAAAACCGTAAGGCCCCTTCTCTCAAGCAGGACTCCTGCCACCTCTGTGCTGCCTGCCACACCCCCTTGCTGCCCGCAATGTCTTCACTGCTGGCAGGCCTCTGTGTGCACAGCCCAGTCTCTGCCAAGGGAACAAGGGGCTTGCTCGCCCCTTGCTAGGACCTCCTCCTACAGCACTCTGGACCAGGGCACACACGCCCCTGGACCAGCAGCCTGCAAGGAAGCTGCAGCTGAGCCAGCCACAAAGGCCTGCAGCCCTGGGCAGGGAGCCTTCTGCTAAGGACAGCTTTCCCACTCCAAAGCCCTGCAGGAGTTCCTGGAGGCTCAGGTCTGCAGCGTTGTCCATCACAGAGCACTGGGTGCCCAAAGCCTCCCCTGCGGCTTCCGAGCACCCTGCAGCCCACAGGCCCTTGGCCCCCACTCTGTTGCCAGAGGCAAGTCCTAGGCAGGACTCTCGAGCTTGTAGAGCCACAGGGCCTCCAGCTTGGAAACCTGCTCAGGAACTCAGTGGCAGCCAGGCTTCACCTTCCATGCTTGTCGGCTAGCAGATGGAGCCCTCGCTCCACCGAAAAACTCTCTGCTTTGCCTTCAGCCAGGGAATCGCCTAGCTCAGCTCTCTCTGCCTCAAGCAGAAACTCGAGGGTGCATCCAGCCTGCAGAAAGAAGAGTGCCTTTTCCTGAGCACTGCTCTGCTCTGGCAGCTCCCTGAAAGCCTCCTGGTGCCTTCTCTGCCCTCACACAGTCGTGCTATTCGGCCCACCCGGGGAGCTAAGGTCCACGGGGAGCAGGGCTCAGGGTATGGCCTGTGTGTGTTTTCAGGGCTGGGAAAGGGCCGATCCAGAAGCTGGGTGTGCACTTGAGAATGGGGCCTGGTGGGCCTAGCCGGCCTTCCCTGGTTGGGAAGCAGGAGATCTGGGGCCTCCGAGCTGCATGCACATCCCCTCCCTGGATGCCCCTCTTGCTTCTTCGCTGCTGCCAAGCCTCTCTCACCCCACGTGCATCTCATCGAAAGGAGCAGGCTGCTTGCCATTCTTTGCAAGGACCTCACCCCACAGGCCTCGTTTGCTCGAACGGGAGTGCACACTGACCCAGAGCCTCCAGAGGAGCTGCTGTCTCTCCAGCCACAAAGGCCTGCAGCCGAATCCACGACAGCCTGCTGCATGGAGGGTGTCTATGGGAGAGGGCCATACATCCCAGGTGGGTGCCTCCCTGGCACCCCGCTTTCCATGGGCAAACACTGTGTGTGCCAAGTGTCTCCTGTGTGCAGAAAATGTAGCCCCGGTGCCCGCGGTGCAGGGAATCCTCTTTGGACCCAGAGCAATGTGCTAGGCAGGCCTCCCATGCTGGGAGAGCCTCCACTTCCCCCAACTGTCCAAGGGCCTCAGGAGCACACTTCGAGGGAGTGTGGGTCTGACAGGCAGAACGGCCCGAGTGAGGAACGTGGATGGCAGGCCAAAGCCAGCCCTAGGGCCTGTTCTGGCCTAGGCCACTGCCAGCCAGCAGGGCCTCAACAGAGCACAGTTCATTCGAGTAGGCCCCAGGGGTTGCCTGTGTGTCTCTTGCACTGCTGGGAAGCTGCAGGTCCAGAGGCTGTGTGTGCCCGGGGCCACTGGGGCCTGAGCACAAAACCGTAAGGCCCCTTCTCTCAAGCAGGACTCCTGCCACCTCTGTGCTGCCTGCCACACCCCCTTGCTGCCCGCACTGTCTTCACTGCTGGCAGGCCTCTGTGTGCACAGCCCAGTCTCTGCCAAGGGAACAAGGGGCTTGCTCGCCCCTTGCTAGGACCTTCTCCTACAGCACTCTGGACCAGGGCACACACGCCCCTGGACCAGCAGCCTGCAAGGAAGCTGCAGCTGAGCCAGCCACAAAGGCCTGCAGCCCTGGGCAGGGAGCCTTCTGCTAAGGACAGCTTTCCCACTCCAAAGCCCTGCAGGAGTTCCTGGAGGCTCAGGTCTGCAGCGTTGTCCATCACAGAGCACTGGGTGCCCAAAGCCTCCCCTGCGGCTTCCGAGCACCCTGCAGCCCACAGGCCCTTGGCCCCCACTCTGTTGCCAGAGGCAAGTCCTAGGCAGGACTCTCGAGCTTGTAGAGCCACAGGGCCTCCAGCTTGGAAACCTGCTCAGGAACTCAGTGGCAGCCAGGCTTTACCTTCCATGCTTGCCGGCCAGCAGATGGAGCCCTCGCTCCACCGAAAAACTCTCTGCTTTGCCTTCAGCCAGGGAATCGCCTAGCTCAGCTCTCTCTGCCTCAAGCAGAAACTCGAGGGTGCATCCAGCCTGCAGAAAGAAGAGTGCCTTTTCCTGAGCACTGCTCTGCTCTGGCAGCTCCCTGAAAGCCTCCTGGGGACTTCTCTGCCCTCACACAGTCGTGCCATTCGGCCCACCCGGGGAGCAAAGGTCCCCCTCGGCATGGCTCAGGGTATGGCCTGTGTATGTTTTCAGGGCTGGGAAAGGGCCGATCCAGAAGCTGGGTGTGCACTTGGGAATGGGGCCTGGTGGGCATAGCCGGCCTTCCCTGGTTGGGAAGCAGGAGATCTGGGGCCTCCGAGCTGCATGCACATCCCCTCCCTGGATGCCCCTCTTGCTTCTTCGCTGCTGCCAAGCCTCTCTCACCCCACGTGCATCTCATCGAAAGGAGCAGGCTGCTTGCCATTCTTTGCAAGGACCTCACCCCACAGGCCTCGTTTGCTCGAACGGGAGTGCACACTGACCCAGAGCCTCCAGAGGAGCTGCTGTCTCTCCAGCCACAAAGGCCTGCAGCCGAATCCACGACAGCCTGCTGCATGGAGGGCGTCTATGGGAGAGGGCCATACATCCCAGGTGGGTGCCTCCCTGGCACCCCGCTTTCCATGGGCAAACACTGTGTGTGCCAAGTGTCTCCTGTGTGCAGAAAATGTAGCCCCGGTGCCCGCGGTGCAGGGAATCCTCTTTGGACCCAGAGCAATGTGCTAGGCAGGCCTCCCATGCTGGGAGAGCCTCCACTTCCCCCAACTGTCCAAGGGCCTCAGGAGCACACTTCGAGGGAGTGTGGGTCTGACAGGCAGAACGGCCCGAGTGAGGAACGTGGATGGCAGGCCAAAGCCAGCCCTAGGGCCTGTTCTGGCCTAGGCCACTGCCAGCCAGCAGGGCCTCAACAGAGCACAGTTCATTCGAGTAGGCCCCAGGGGTTGCCTGTGTGTCTCTTGCACTGCTGGGAAGCTGCAGGTCCAGAGGCTGTGTGTGCCCGGGGCCACTGGGGCCTGAGCACAAAACCGTAAGGCCCCTTCTCTCAAGCAGGACTCCTGCCACCTCTGTGCTGCCTGCCACACCCCCTTGCTGCCCGCAATGTCTTCACTGCTGGCAGGCCTCTGTGTGCACAGCCCAGTCTCTGCCAAGGGAACAAGGGGCTTGCTCGCCCCTTGCTAGGACCTCCTCCTACAGCACTCTGGACCAGGGCACACACGCCCCTGGACCAGCAGCCTGCAAGGAAGCTGCAGCTGAGCCAGCCACAAAGGCCTGCAGCCCTGGGCAGGGAGCCTTCTGCTAAGGACAGCTTTCCCACTCCAAAGCCCTGCAGGAGTTCCTGGAGGCTCAGGTCTGCAGCGTTGTCCATCACAGAGCACTGGGTGCCCAAAGCCTCCCCTGCGGCTTCCGAGCACCCTGCAGCCCACAGGCCCTTGGCCCCCACTCTGTTGCCAGAGGCAAGTCCTAGGCAGGACTCTCGAGCTTGTAGAGCCACAGGGCCTCCAGCTTGGAAACCTGCTCAGGAACTCAGTGGCAGCCAGGCTTCACCTTCCATGCTTGTCGGCTAGCAGATGGAGCCCTCGCTCCACCGAAAAACTCTCTGCTTTGCCTTCAGCCAGGGAATCGCCTAGCTCAGCTCTCTCTGCCTCAAGCAGAAACTCGAGGGTGCATCCAGCCTGCAGAAAGAAGAGTGCCTTTTCCTGAGCACTGCTCTGCTCTGGTAGCTCCCTGAAAGCCTCCTGGTGCCTTCTCTGCCCTCACACAGTCGTGCTATTCGGCCCACCCGGGGAGCTAAGGTCCACGGGGAGCAGGGCTCAGGGTATGGCCTGTGTGTGTTTTCAGGGCTGGGAAAGGGCCGATCCAGAAGCTGGGTGTGCACTTGAGAATGGGGCCTGGTGGGCCTAGCCGGCCTTCCCTGGTTGGGAAGCAGGAGATCTGGGGCCTCCGAGCTGCATGCACATCCCCTCCCTGGATGCCCCTCTTGCTTCTTCGCTGCTGCCAAGCCTCTCTCACCCCACGTGCATCTCATCGAAAGGAGCAGGCTGCTTGCCATTCTTTGCAAGGACCTCACCCCACAGGCCTCGTTTGCTCGAACGGGAGTGCACACTGACCCAGAGCCTCCAGAGGAGCTGCTGTCTCTCCAGCCACAAAGGCCTGCAGCCGAATCCACGACAGCCTGCTGCATGGAGGGTGTCTATGGGAGAGGGCCATACATCCCAGGTGGGTGCCTCCCTGGCACCCCGCTTTCCATGGGCAAACACTGTGTGTGCCAAGTGTCTCCTGTGTGCAGAAAATGTAGCCCCGGTGCCCGCGGTGCAGGGAATCCTCTTTGGACCCAGAGCAATGTGCTAGGCAGGCCTCCCATGCTGGGAGAGCCTCCACTTCCCCCAACTGTCCAAGGGCCTCAGGAGCACACTTCGAGGGAGTGTGGGTCTGACAGGCAGAACGGCCCGAGTGAGGAACGTGGATGGCAGGCCAAAGCCAGCCCTAGGGCCTGTTCTGGCCTAGGCCACTGCCAGCCAGCAGGGCCTCAACAGAGCACAGTTCATTCGAGTAGGCCCCAGGCGGTTGCCTGTGTGTCTCTTGCACTGCTGGGAAGCTGCAGGTCCAGAGGCTGTGTGTGCCCGGGGCCACTGGGGCCTGAGCACAAAACCGTAAGGCCCCTTCTCTCAAGCAGGACTCCTGCCACCTCTGTGCTGCCTGCCACACCCCCTTGCTGCCCGCACTGTCTTCACTGCTGGCAGGCCTCTGTGTGCACAGCCCAGTCTCTGCCAAGGGAACAAGGGGCTTGCTCGCCCCTTGCTAGGACCTTCTCCTACAGCACTCTGGACCAGGGCACACACGCCCCTGGACCAGCAGCCTGCAAGGAAGCTGCAGCTGAGCCAGCCACAAAGGCCTGCAGCCCTGGGCAGGGAGCCTTCTGCTAAGGACAGCTTTCCCACTCCAAAGCCCTGCAGGAGTTCCTGGAGGCTCAGGTCTGCAGCGTTGTCCATCACAGAGCACTGGGTGCCCAAAGCCTCCCCTGCGGCTTCCGAGCACCCTGCAGCCCACAGGCCCTTGGCCCCCACTCTGTTGCCAGAGGCAAGTCCTAGGCAGGACTCTCGAGCTTGTAGAGCCACAGGGCCTCCAGCTTGGAAACCTGCTCAGGAACTCAGTGGCAGCCAGGCTTTACCTTCCATGCTTGCCGGCCAGCAGATGGAGCCCTCGCTCCACCGAAAAACTCTCTGCTTTGCCTTCAGCCAGGGAATCGCCTAGCTCAGCTCTCTCTGCCTCAAGCAGAAACTCGAGGGTGCATCCAGCCTGCAGAAAGAAGAGTGCCTTTTCCTGAGCACTGCTCTGCTCTGGCAGCTCCCTGAAAGCCTCCTGGGGACTTCTCTGCCCTCACACAGTCGTGCCATTCGGCCCACCCGGGGAGCAAAGATCCCCCTCGGCATGGCTCAGGGTATGGCCTGTGTATGTTTTCAGGGCTGGGAAAGGGCCGATCCAGAAGCTGGGTGTGCACTTGGCAATGGGGCCTGGTGGGCCTAGCCGGCCTTCCCTGGTTGGGAAGCAGGAGATCTGGGGCCTCCGAGCTGCATGCACATCCCCTCCCTGGATGCCCCTCTTGCTTCTTCGCTGCTGCCAAGCCTCTCTCACCCCACGTGCATCTCATCGAAAGGAGCAGGCTGCTTGCCATTCTTTGCAAGGACCTCACCCCACAGGCCTCGTTTGCTCGAACGGGAGTGCACACTGACCCAGAGCCTCCAGAGGAGCTGCTGTCTCTCCAGCCACAAAGGCCTGCAGCCGAATCCACGACAGCCTGCTGCATGGAGGGCGTCTATGGGAGAGGGCCATACATCCCAGGTGGGTGCCTCCCTGGCATCCCGCTTTCCATGGGCAAACACTGTGTGTGCCAAGTGTCTCCTGTGTGCAGAAAATGTAGCCCCGGTGCCCGCGGTGCAGGGAATCCTCTTTGGACCCAGAGCAATGTGCTAGGCAGGCCTCCCATGCTGGGAGAGCCTCCACTTCCCCCAACTGTCCAAGGGCCTCAGGAGCACACTTCGAGGGAGTGTGGGTCTGACAGGCAGAACGGCCCGAGTGAGGAACGTGGATGGCAGGCCAAAGCCAGCTCTAGGGCCTGTTCTGGCCTAGGCCACTGCCAGCCAGCAGGGCCTCAACAGAGCACAGTTCATTCGAGTAGGCCCCAGGGGTTGCCTGTGTGTCTCTTGCACTGCTGGGAAGCTGCAGGTCCAGAGGCTGTGTGTGCCCGGGGCCACTGGGGCCTGAGCACAAAACCGTAAGGCCCCTTCTCTCAAGCAGGACTCCTGCCACCTCTGTGCTGCCTGCCACACCCCCTTGCTGCCCGCACTGTCTTCACTGCTGGCAGGCCTCTGTGTGCACAGCCCAGTCTCTGCCAAGGGAACAAGGGGCTTGCTCGCCCCTTGCTAGGACCTTCTCCTACAGCACTCTGGACCAGGGCACACACGCCCCTGGACCAGCAGCCTGCAAGGAAGCTGCAGCTGAGCCAGCCACAAAGGCCTGCAGCCCTGGGCAGGGAGCCTTCTGCTAAGGACAGCTTTCCCACTCCAAAGCCCTGCAGGAGTTCCTGGAGGCTCAGGCCTGCAGCGTTGTCCATCACAGAGCACTGGGTGCCCAAAGCCTCCCCTGCGGCTTCCGAGCACCCTGCAGCCCACAGGCCCTTGGCCCCCACTCTGTTGCCAGAGGCAAGTCCTAGGCAGGACTCTCGAGCTTGTAGAGCCACAGGGCCTCCAGCTTGGAAACCTGCTCAGGAACTCAGTGGCAGCCAGGCTTTACCTTCCATGCTTGCCGGCCAGCAGATGGAGCCCTCGCTCCACCGAAAAACTCTCTGCTTTGCCTTCAGCCAGGGAATCGCCTAGCTCAGCTCTCTCTGCCTCAAGCAGAAACTCGAGGGTGCATCCAGCCTGCAGAAAGAAGAGTGCCTTTTCCTGAGCACTGCTCTGCTCTGGCAGCTCCCTGAAAGCCTCCTGGGGACTTCTCTGCCCTCACACAGTCGTGCCATTCGGCCCACCCGGGGAGCAAAGATCCCCCTCGGCATGGCTCAGGGTATGGCCTGTGTATGTTTTCAGGGCTGGGAAAGGGCCGATCCAGAAGCTGGGTGTGCACTTGGCAATGGGGCCTGGTGGGCCTAGCCGGCCTTCCCTGGTTGGGAAGCAGGAGATCTGGGGCCTCCGAGCTGCATGCACATCCCCTCCCTGGATGCCCCTCTTGCTTCTTCGCTGCTGCCAAGCCTCTCTCACCCCACGTGCATCTCATCGAAAGGAGCAGGCTGCTTGCCATTCTTTGCAAGGACCTCACCCCACAGGCCTCGTTTGCTCGAACGGGAGTGCACACTGACCCAGAGCCTCCAGAGGAGCTGCTGTCTCTCCAGCCACAAAGGCCTGCAGCCGAATCCACGACAGCCTGCTGCATGGAGGGCGTCTATGGGAGAGGGCCATACATCCCAGGTGGGTGCCTCCCTGGCACCCCGCTTTCCATGGGCAAACACTGTGTGTGCCAAGTGTCTCCTGTGTGCAGAAAATGTAGCCCCGGTGCCCGCGGTGCAGGGAATCCTCTTTGGACCCAGAGCAATGTGCTAGGCAGGCCTCCCATGCTGGGAGAGCCTCCACTTCCCCCAACTGTCCAAGGGCCTCAGGAGCACACTTCGAGGGAGTGTGGGTCTGACAGGCAGAACGGCCCGAGTGAGGAACGTGGATGGCAGGCCAAAGCCAGCCCTAGGGCCTGTTCTGGCCTAGGCCACTGCCAGCCAGCAGGGCCTCAACAGAGCACAGTTCATTCGAGTAGGCCCCAGGGGTTGCCTGTGTGTCTCTTGCACTGCTGGGAAGCTGCAGGTCCAGAGGCTGTGTGTGCCCGGGGCCACTGGGGCCTGAGCACAAAACCGTAAGGCCCCTTCTCTCAAGCAGGACTCCTGCCACCTCTGTGCTGCCTGCCACACCCCCTTGCTGCCCGCACTGTCTTCACTGCTGGCAGGCCTCTGTGTGCACAGCCCAGTCTCTGCCAAGGGAACAAGGGGCTTGCTCGCCCCTTGCTAGGACCTTCTCCTACAGCACTCTGGACCAGGGCACACACGCCCCTGGACCAGCAGCCTGCAAGGAAGCTGCAGCTGAGCCAGCCACAAAGGCCTGCAGCCCTGGGCAGGGAGCCTTCTGCTAAGGACAGCTTTCCCACTCCAAAGCCCTGCAGGAGTTCCTGGAGGCTCAGGCCTGCAGCGTTGTCCATCACAGAGCACTGGGTGCCCAAAGCCTCCCCTGCGGCTTCGGAGCACCCTGCAGCCCACAGGCCCTTGGCCCCCACTCTGTTGCCAGAGGCAAGTCCTAGGCAGGACTCTCGAGCTTGTAGAGCCACAGGGCCTCCAGCTTGGAAACCTGCTCAGGAACTCAGTGGCAGCCAGGCTTCACCTTCCATGCTTGTCGGCTAGCAGATGGAGCCCTCGCTCCACCGAAAAACTCTCTGCTTTGCCTTCAGCCAGGGAATCGCCTAGCTCAGCTCTCTCTGCCTCAAGCAGAAACTCGAGGGTGCATCCAGCCTGCAGAAAGAAGAGTGCCTTTTCCTGAGCACTGCTCTGCTTTGGCAGCTCCCTGAAAGCCTCCTGGGGCCTTCTCTGCCCTCACACAGTCGTGCCATTCGGCCCACCCGGGGAGCAAAGGTCCCCCTCGGCATGGCTCAGGGTATGGCCTGTGTGTGTTTTCAGGGCTGGGAAAGGGCCGATCCAGAAGCTGGGTGTGCACTTGGCAATGGGGCCTGGTGGGCCTAGCCGGCCTTCCCTGGTTGGGAAGCAGGAGATCTGGGGCCTCCGAGCTGCATGCACATCCCCTCCCTGGATGCCCCTCTTGCTTCTTCGCTGCTGCCAAGCCTCTCTCACCCCACATGCATCTCATCGAAAGGAGCAGGCTGCTTGCCATTCTTTGCAAGGACCTCACCCCACAGGCCTCGTTTCCTCGAACGGGAGTGCACACTGACCCAGAGCCTCCAGAGGAGCTGCTGTCTCTCCAGCCACAAAGGCCTGCAGCCGAATCCACGACAGCCTGCTGCATGGAGGGCGTCTATGGGAGAGGGCCATACATCCCAGGTGGGTGCCTCCCTGGCATCCCGCTTTCCATGGGCAAACACTGTGTGTGCCAAGTGTCTCCTGTGTGCAGAAAATGTAGCCCCGGTGCCCGCGGTGCAGGGAATCCTCTTTGGACCCAGAGCAATGTGCTAGGCAGGCCTCCCATGCTGGGAGAGCCTCCACTTCCCCCAACTGTCCAAGGGCCTCAGGAGCACACTTCGAGGGAGTGTGGGTCTGACAGGCAGAACGGCCCGAGTGAGGAACGTGGATGGCAGGCCAAAGCCAGCTCTAGGGCCTGTTCTGGCCTAGGCCACTGCCAGCCAGCAGGGCCTCAACAGAGCACAGTTCATTCGAGTAGGCCCCAGGGGTTGCCTGTGTGTCTCTTGCACTGCTGGGAAGCTGCAGGTCCAGAGGCTGTGTGTGCCCGGGGCCACTGGGGCCTGAGCACAAAACCGTAAGGCCCCTTCTCTCAAGCAGGACTCCTGCCACCTCTGTGCTGCCTGCCACACCCCCTTGCTGCCCGCACTGTCTTCACTGCTGGCAGGCCTCTGTGTGCACAGCCCAGTCTCTGCCAAGGGAACAAGGGGCTTGCTCGCCCCTTGCTAGGACCTTCTCCTACAGCACTCTGGACCAGGGCACACACGCCCCTGGACCAGCAGCCTGCAAGGAAGCTGCAGCTGAGCCAGCCACAAAGGCCTGCAGCCCTGGGCAGGGAGCCTTCTGCTAAGGACAGCTTTCCCACTCCAAAGCCCTGCAGGAGTTCCTGGAGGCTCAGGCCTGCAGCGTTGTCCATCACAGAGCACTGGGTGCCCAAAGCCTCCCCTGCGGCTTCGGAGCACCCTGCAGCCCACAGGCCCTTGGCCCCCACTCTGTTGCCAGAGGCAAGTCCTAGGCAGGACTCTCGAGCTTGTAGAGCCACAGGGCCTCCAGCTTGGAAACCTGCTCAGGAACTCAGTGGCAGCCAGGCTTCACCTTCCATGCTTGGCGGCTAGCAGATGGAGCCCTCGCTCCACCGAAAAACTCTCTGCTTTGCCTTCAGCCAGGGAATCGCCTAGCTCAGCTCTCTCTGCCTCAAGCAGAAACTCGAGGGTGCATCCAGCCTGCAGAAAGAAGAGTGCCTTTTCCTGAGCACTGCTCTGCTCTGGCAGCTCCCTGAAAGCCTCCTGGTGCCTTCTCTGCCCTCACACAGTCGTGCTATTCGGCCCACCCGGGGAGCTAAGGTCCACGGGGAGCAGGGCTCAGGGTATGGCCTGTGTGTGTTTTCAGGGCTTGGAAAGGGCCGATCCAGAAGCTGGGTGTGCACTTGAGAATGGGGCCTGGTGGGCCTAGCCGGCCTTCCCTGGTTGGGAAGCAGGAGATCTGGGGCCTCCGAGCTGCATGCACATCCCCTCCCTGGATGCCCCTCTTGCTTCTTCGCTGCTGCCAAGCCTCTCTCACCCCACGTGCATCTCATCGAAAGGAGCAGGCTGCTTGCCATTCTTTGCAAGGAC
Source organism: Hippopotamus amphibius kiboko (assembly GCF_030028045.1). NCBI lineage: Eukaryota > Metazoa > Chordata > Mammalia > Artiodactyla > Hippopotamidae > Hippopotamus > Hippopotamus amphibius. The sequence goes on along the minus strand of NW_026648484.1, from coordinate 34,163 downwards.
CTCACCCCACAGGCCTCGTTTGCTCGAACGGGAGTGCACACTGACCCAGAGCCTCCAGAGGAGCTGCTGTCTCTCCAGCCACAAAGGCCTGCAGCCGAATCCACGACAGCCTGCTGCATGGAGGGCGTCTATGGGAGAGGGCCATACATCCCAGGTGGGTGCCTCCCTGGCACCCCGCTTTCCATGGGCAAACACTGTGTGTGCCAAGTGTCTCCTGTGTGCAGAAAATGTAGCCCCGGTGCCCGCGGTGCAGGGAATCCTCTTTGGACCCAGAGCAATGTGCTAGGCAGGCCTCCCATGCTGGGAGAGCCTCCACTTCCCCCAACTGTCCAAGGGCCTCAGGAGCACACTTCGAGGGAGTGTGGGTCTGACAGGCAGAACGGCCCGAGTGAGGAACGTGGATGGCAGGCCAAAGCCAGCCCTAGGGCCTGTTCTGGCCTAGGCCACTGCCAGCCAGCAGGGCCTCAACAGAGCACAGTTCATTCGAGTAGGCCCCAGGGGTTGCCTGTGTGTCTCTTGCACTGCTGGGAAGCTGCAGGTCCAGAGGCTGTGTGTGCCCGGGGCCACTGGGGCCTGAGCACAAAACCGTAAGGCCCCTTCTCTCAAGCAGGACTCCTGCCACCTCTGTGCTGCCTGCCACACCCCCTTGCTGCCCGCACTGTCTTCACTGCTGGCAGGCCTCTGTGTGCACAGCCCAGTCTCTGCCAAGGGAACAAGGGGCTTGCTCGCCCCTTGCTAGGACCTTCTCCTACAGCACTCTGGACCAGGGCACACACGCCCCTGGACCAGCAGCCTGCAAGGAAGCTGCAGCTGAGCCAGCCACAAAGGCCTGCAGCCCTGGGCAGGGAGCCTTCTGCTAAGGACAGCTTTCCCACTCCAAAGCCCTGCAGGAGTTCCTGGAGGCTCAGGCCTGCAGCGTTGTCCATCACAGAGCACTGGGTGCCCAAAGCCTCCCCTGCGGCTTCCGAGCACCCTGCAGCCCACAGGCCCTTGGCCCCCACTCTGTTGCCAGAGGCAAGTCCTAGGCAGGACTCTCGAGCTCGTAGAGCCACAGGGCCTCCAGCTTGGAAACCTGCTCAGGAACTCAGTGGCAGCCAGGCTTCACCTTCCATGCTTGTCGGCTAGCAGATGGAGCCCTCGCTCCACCGAAAAACTCTCTGCTTTGCCTTCAGCCAGGGAATCGCCTAGCTCAGCTCTCTCTGCCTCAAGCAGAAACTCGAGGGTGCATCCAGCCTGCAGAAAGAAGAGTGCCTTTTCCTGAGCACTGCTCTGCTCTGGCAGCTCCCTGAAAGCCTCCTGGGGCCTTCTCTGCCCTCACACAGTCGTGCCATTCGGCCCACCCGGGGAGCAAAGGTTCCCCTCGGCAGGGCTCAGGGTATGGCCTGTGTGTGTTTTCAGGGCTGGGAAAGGGCCGATCCAGAAGCTGGGTGTGCACTTGGGAATGGGGCCTGGTGGGCATAGCCGGCCTTCCCTGGTTGGGAAGCAGGAGATCTGGGGCCTCCGAGCTGCATGCACATCCCCTCCCTGGATGCCCCTCTTGCTTCTTCGCTGCTGCCAAGCCTCTCTCACCCCACGTGCGTCTCATCGAAAGGAGCAGGCTGCTTGCCATTCTTTGCAAGGACCTCACCCCACAGGCCTCGTTTCCTCGAACGGGAGTGCACACTGACCCAGAGCCTCCAGAGGAGCTGCTGTCTCTCCAGCCACAAAGGCCTGCAGCCGAATCCACGACAGCCTGCTGCATGGAGGGCGTCTATGGGAGAGGGCCATACATCCCAGGTGGGTGCCTCTCTGGCACCCCGCTTTCCATGGGCAAACACTGTGTGTGCCAAGTGTCTCCTGTGTGCAGAAAATGTAGCCCCGGTGCCCGCGGTGCAGGGAATCCTCTTTGGACCCAGAGCAATGTGCTAGGCAGGCCTCCCATGCTGGGAGAGCCTCCACTTCCCCCAACTGTCCAAGGGCCTCAGGAGCACACTTCGAGGGAGTGTGGGTCTGACAGGCAGAACGGCCCGAGTGAGGAACGTGGATGGCAGGCCAAAGCCAGCCCTAGGGCCTGTTCTGGCCTAGGCCACTGCCAGCCAGCAGGGCCTCAACAGAGCACAGTTCATTCGAGTAGGCCCCAGGCGGTTGCCTGTGTGTCTCTTGCACTGCTGGGAAGCTGCAGGTCCAGAGGCTGTGTGTGCCCGGGGCCACTGGGGCCTGAGCACAAAACCGTAAGGCCCCTTCTCTCAAGCAGGACTCCTGCCACCTCTGTGCTGCCTGCCACACCCCCTTGCTGCCCGCACTGTCTTCACTGCTGGCAGGCCTCTGTGTGCACAGCCCAGTCTCTGCCAAGGGAACAAGGGGCTTGCTCGCCCCTTGCTAGGACCTCCTCCTACAGCACTCTGGACCAGGGCACACACGCCCCTGGACCAGCAGCCTGCAAGGAAGCTGCAGCTGAGCCAGCCACAAAGGCCTGCAGCCCTGGGCAGGGAGCCTTCTGCTAAGGACAGCTTTCCCACTCCAAAGCCCTGCAGGAGTTCCTGGAGGCTCAGGCCTGCAGCGTTGTCCATCACAGAGCACTGGGTGCCCAAAGCCTCCCCTGCAGCTTCCAAGCACCCTGCAGCCCACAGGCCCTTGGCCCCCACTCTGTTGCCAGAGGCAAGTCCTAGGCAGGACTCTCAAGCTTGTAGAGCCACAGGGCCTCCAGCTTGGAAACCTGCTCAGGAACTCAGTGGCAGCCAGGCTTTACCTTCCATGCTTGCCGGCCAGCAGATGGAGCCCTCGCTCCACCGAAAAACTCTCTGCTTTGCCTTCAGCCAGGGAATCGCCTAGCTCAGCTCTCTCTGCCTCAAGCAGAAACTCGAGGGTGCATCCAGCCTGCAGAAAGAAGAGTGCCTTTTCCTGAGCACTGCTCTGCTCTGGCAGCTCCCTGAAGGCCTCCTGGTGCCTTCGCTGCCCTCACACAGTCGTGCCATTCGGCCCACCCGGGGAGCTAAGGTCCACGGGGAGCTGGGCTCAGGGTATGGCCTGTGTGTGTTTTCAGGGCTGGGAAAGGGCTGATCCAGAAGCTGGGTGTGCACTTGGGAATGGGGCCTGGTGGGCCTAGCCGGCCTTCCCTGGTTGGGAAGCAGGAGATCTGGGGCCTCCGAGCTGCATGCACATTCCCTCCCTGGATGCCCCTCTTGCTTCTTCGCTGCTGCCAAGCCTCTCTCACCCCACGTGCGTCTCATCGAAAGGAGCAGGCTGCTTGCCATTCTTTGCAAGGACCTCACCCCACAGGCCTCGTTTCCTCGAACGGGAGTGCACACTGACCCAGAGCCTCCAGAGGAGCTGCTGTCTCTCCAGCCACAAAGGCCTGCAGCCGAATCCACGACAGCCTGCTGCATGGAGGGCGTCTATGGGAGAGGGCCATACATCCCAGGTGGGTGCCTCTCTGGCACCCCGCTTTCCATGGGCAAACACTGTGTGTGCCAAGTGTCTCCTGTGTGCAGAAAATGTAGCCCCGGTGCCCGCGGTGCAGGGAATCCTCTTTGGACCCAGAGCAATGTGCTAGGCAGGCCTCCCATGCTGGGAGAGCCTCCACTTCCCCCAACTGTCCAAGGGCCTCAGGAGCACACTTCGAGGGAGTGTGGGTCTGACAGGCAGAACGGCCCGAGTGAGGAACGTGGATGGCAGGCCAAAGCCAGCCCTAGGGCCTGTTCTGGCCTAGGCCACTGCCAGCCAGCAGGGCCTCAACAGAGCACAGTTCATTCGAGTAGGCCCCAGGCGGTTGCCTGTGTGTCTCCTGCACTGCTGGGAAGCTGCAGGTCCAGAGGCTGTGTGTGCCCGGGGCCACTGGGGCCTGAGCACAAAACCGTAAGGCCCCTTCTCTCAAGCAGGACTCCTGCCACCTCTGTGCTGCCTGCCACACCCCCTTGCTGCCCGCACTGTCTTCACTGCTGGCAGGCCTCTGTGTGCACAGCCCAGTCTCTGCCAAGGGAACAAGGGGCTTGCTCGCCCCTTGCTAGGACCTTCTCCTACAGCACTCTGGACCAGGGCACACACGCCCCTGGACCAGCAGCCTGCAAGGAAGCTGCAGCTGAGCCAGCCACAAAGGCCTGCAGCCCTGGGCAGGGAGCCTTCTGCTAAGGACAGCTTTCCCACTCCAAAGCCCTGCAGGAGTTCCTGGAGGCTCAGGCCTGCAGCGTTGTCCATCACAGAGCAGTGGGTGCCCAAAGCCTCCCCTGCGGCTTCCGAGCACCCTGCAGCCCACAGGCCCTTGGCCCCCACTCTGTTGCCAGAGGCAAGTCCTAGGCAGGACTCTCGAGCTTGTAGAGCCACAGGGCCTCCAGCTTGGAAACCTGCTCAGGAACTCAGTGGCAGCCAGGCTTTACCTTCCATGCTTGGCGGCCAGCAGATGGAGCCCTCGCTCCACCGAAAAACTCTCTGCTTTGCCTTCAGCCAGGGAATCGCCTAGCTCAGCTCTCTCTGCCTCAAGCAGAAACTCGAGGGTGCATCCAGCCTGCAGAAAGAAGAGTGCCTTTTCCTGAGCACTGCTCTGCTCTGGCAGCTCCCTGAAGGCCTCCTGGCGCCTTCTCTGCCCTCACACAGTCGTGCCATTCGGCCCACCCGGGGAGCAAAGGTCCCCCTCGGCAGGGCTCAGGGTATGGCCTGTGTGTGTTTTCAGGGCTGGGAAAGGGCCGATCCAGAAGCTGGGTGTGCACTTGGGAATGGGGCCTGGTAGGCCTAGCCGGCCTTCCCTGGTTGGGAAGCAGGAGATCTGGGGCCTCCGAGCTGCATGCACATCCCCTCCCTGGATGCCCCTCTTGCTTCTTCGCTGCTGCCAAGCCTCTCTCACCACACGTGCGTCTCATCGAAAGGAGCAGGCTGCTTGCCCTTCTTTGCAAGGACCTCACCCCACAGGCCTCGTTTCCTCGAACGGGAGTGCACACTGACCCAGAGCCTCCAGAGGAGCTGCTGTCTCTCCAGCCACAAAGGCCTGCAGCCGAATCCACGACAGCCTGCTGCATGGAGGGCGTCTATGGGAGAGGGCCATACATCCCAGGTGGGTGCCTCTCTGGCACCCCGCTTTCCATGGGCAAACACTGTGTGTGCCAAGTGTCTCCTGTGTGCAGAAAATGTAGCCCCGGTGCCCGCGGTGCAGGGAATCCTCTTTGGACCCAGAGCAATGTGCTAGGCAGGCCTCCCATGCTGGGAGAGCCTCCACTTCCCCCAACTGTCCAAGGGCCTCAGGAGCACACTTCGAGGGAGTGTGGGTCTGACAGGCAGAACGGCCCGAGTGAGGAACGTGGATGGCAGGCCAAAGCCAGCCCTAGGGCCTGTTCTGGCCTAGGCCACTGCCAGCCAGCAGGGCCTCAACAGAGCACAGTTCATTCGAGTAGGCCCCAGGCGGTTGCCTGTGTGTCTCTTGCACTGCTGGGAAGCTGCAGGTCCAGAGGCTGTGTGTGCCCGGGGCCACTGGGGCCTGAGCACAAAACCGTAAGGCCCCTTCTCTCAAGCAGGACTCCTGCCACCTCTGTGCTGCCTGCCACACCCCCTTGCTGCCCGCACTGTCTTCACTGCTGGCAGGCCTCTGTGTGCACAGCCCAGTCTCTGCCAAGGGAACAAGGGGCTTGCTCGCCCCTTGCTAGGACCTCCTCCTACAGCCCTCTGGACCAGGGCACACACGCCCCTGGACCAGCAGCCTGCAAGGAAGCTGCAGCTGAGCCAGCCACAAAGGCCTGCAGCCCTGGGCAGGGAGCCTTCTGCTAAGGACAGCTTTCCCACTCCAAAGCCCTGCAGGAGTTCCTGGAGGCTCAGGTCTGCAGCGTTGTCCATCACAGAGCACTGGGTGCCCAAAGCCTCCCCTGCGGCTTCCGAGCACCCTGCAGCCCACACGCCCTTGGCCCCCACTCTGTTGCCAGAGGCAAGTCCTAGGCAGGACTCTCGAGCTTGTAGAGCCACAGGGCCTCCAGCTTGGAAACCTGCTCAGGAACTCAGTGGCAGCCAGGCTTCACCTTCCATGCTTGTCGGCTAGCAGATGGAGCCCTCGCTCCACCGAAAAACTCTCTGCTTTGCCTTCAGCCAGGGAATCGCCTAGCTCAGCTCTCTCTGCCTCAAGCAGAAACTCGAGGGTGCATCCAGCCTGCAGAAAGAAGAGTGCCTTTTCCTGAGCACTGCTCTGCTCTGGCAGCTCCCTGAAAGCCTCCTGGGTCCTTCTCTGCCCTCACACAGTCGTGCTATTCGGCCCACCCGGGGAGCTAAGGTCCACGGGGAGCAGGGCTCAGGGTATGGCCTGTGTGTGTTTTCAGGGCTGGGAAGGGGCCGATCCAGAAGCTGGGTGTGCACTTGAGAATGGGGCCTGGTGGGCCTAGCCGGCCTTCCCTGGTTGGGAAGCAGGAGATCTGGGGCCTCCGAGCTGCATGCACATCCCCTCCCTGGATGCCCCTCTTGCTTCTTCGCTGCTGCCAAGCCTCTCTCACCCCACGTGCATCTCATCGAAAGGAGCAGGCTGCTTGCCATTCTTTGCAAGGACCTCACCCCACAGGCCTCGTTTCCTCGAACGGGAGTGCACACTGACCCAGAGCCTCCAGAGGAGCTGCTGTCTCTCCAGCCACAAAGGCCTGCAGCCGAATCCACGACAGCCTGCTGCATGGAGGGCGTCTATGGGAGAGGGCCATACATCCCAGGTGGGTGCCTCTCTGGCACCCCGCTTTCCATGGGCAAACACTGTGTGTGCCAAGTGTCTCCTGTGTGCAGAAAATGTAGCCCCGGTGCCCGCGGTGCAGGGAATCCTCTTTGGACCCAGAGCAATGTGCTAGGCAGGCCTCCCATGCTGGGAGAGCCTCCACTTCCCCCAACTGTCCAAGGGCCTCAGGAGCACACTTCGAGGGAGTGTGGGTCTGACAGGCAGAACGGCCCGAGTGAGGAACGTGGATGGCAGGCCAAAGCCAGCCCTAGGGCCTGTTCTGGCCTAGGCCACTGCCAGCCAGCAGGGCCTCAACAGAGCACAGTTCATTCGAGTAGGCCCCAGGCGGTTGCCTGTGTGTCTCTTGCACTGCTGGGAAGCTGCAGGTCCAGAGGCTGTGTGTGCCCGGGGCCACTGGGGCCTGAGCACAAAACCGTAAGGCCCCTTCTCTCAAGCAGGACTCCTGCCACCTCTGTGCTGCCTGCCACACCCCCTTGCTGCCCGCACTGTCTTCACTGCTGGCAGGCCTCTGTGTGCACAGCCCAGTCTCTGCCAAGGGAACAAGGGGCTTGCTCGCCCCTTGCTAGGACCTTCTCCTACAGCACTCTGGACCAGGGCACACACGCCCCTGGACCAGCAGCCTGCAAGGAAGCTGCAGCTGAGCCAGCCACAAAGGCCTGCAGCCCTGGGCAGGGAGCCTTCTGCTAAGGACAGCTTTCCCACTCCAAAGCCCTGCAGGAGTTCCTGGAGGCTCAGGCCTGCAGCGTTGTCCATCACAGAGCAGTGGGTGCCCAAAGCCTCCCCTGCGGCTTCCGAGCACCCTGCAGCCCACAGGCCCTTGGCCCCCACTCTGTTGCCAGAGGCAAGTCCTAGGCAGGATTCTCGAGCTTGTAGAGCCACAGGGCCTCCAGCTTGGAAACCTGCTCAGGAACTCAGTGGCAGCCAGGCTTCACCTTCCATGCTTGCCGGCCAGCAGATGGAGCCCTCGCTCCACCGAAAAACTCTCTGCTTTGCCTTCAGCCAGGGAATCGCCTAGCTCAGCTCTCTCTGCCTCAAGCAGAAACTCGAGGGTGCATCCAGCCTGCAGAAAGAAGAGTGCCTTTTCCTGAGCACTGCTCTGCTCTGGCAGCTCCCTGAAGGCCTCCTGGCGCCTTCTCTGCCCTCACACAGTCGTGCCATTCGGCCCACCCGGGGAGCAAAGGTCCCCCTCGGCAGGGCTCAGGGTATGGCCTGTGTGTGTTTTCAGGGCTGGGAAAGGGCCGATCCAGAAGCTGGGTGTGCACTTGGGAATGGGGCCTGGTGGGCATAGCCGGCCTTCCCTGGTTGGGAAGCAGGAGATCTGGGGCCTCCGAGCTGCATGCACATCCCCTCCCTGGATGCCCCTCTTGCTTCTTCGCTGCTGCCAAGCCTCTCTCACCCCACGTGCGTCTCATCGAAAGGAGCAGGCTGCTTGCCATTCTTTGCAAGGACCTCACCCCACAGGCCTCGTTTCCTCGAACGGGAGTGCACACTGACCCAGAGCCTCCAGAGGAGCTGCTGTCTCTCCAGCCACAAAGGCCTGCAGCCGAATCCACGACAGCCTGCTGCATGGAGGGCGTCTATGGGAGAGGGCCATACATCCCAGGTGGGTGCCTCTCTGGCACCCCGCTTTCCATGGGCAAACACTGTGTGTGCCAAGTGTCTCCTGTGTGCAGAAAATGTAGCCCCGGTGCCCGCGGTGCAGGGAATCCTCTTTGGACCCAGAGCAATGTGCTAGGCAGGCCTCCCATGCTGGGAGAGCCTCCACTTCCCCCAACTGTCCAAGGGCCTCAGGAGCACACTTCGAGGGAGTGTGGGTCTGACAGGCAGAACGGCCCGAGTGAGGAACGTGGATGGCAGGCCAAAGCCAGCCCTAGGGCCTGTTCTGGCCTAGGCCACTGCCAGCCAGCAGGGCCTCAACAGAGCACAGTTCATTCGAGTAGGCCCCAGGCGGTTGCCTGTGTGTCTCTTGCACTGCTGGGAAGCTGCAGGTCCAGAGGCTGTGTGTGCCCGGGGCCACTGGGGCCTGAGCACAAAACCGTAAGGCCCCTTCTCTCAAGCAGGACTCCTGCCACCTCTGTGCTGCCTGCCACACCCCCTTGCTGCCCGCACTGTCTTCACTGCTGGCAGGCCTCTGTGTGCACAGCCCAGTCTCTGCCAAGGGAACAAGGGGCTTGCTCGCCCCTTGCTAGGACCTCCTCCTACAGCACTCTGGACCAGGGCACACACGCCCCTGGACCAGCAGCCTGCAAGGAAGCTGCAGCTGAGCCAGCCACAAAGGCCTGCAGCCCTGGGCAGGGAGCCTTCTGCTAAGGACAGCTTTCCCACTCCAAAGCCCTGCAGGAGTTCCTGGAGGCTCAGGTCTGCAGCGTTGTCCATCACAGAGCACTGGGTGCCCAAAGCCTCCCCTGCGGCTTCCGAGCACCCTGCAGCCCACAGGCCCTTGGCCCCCACTCTGTTGCCAGAGGCAAGTCCTAGGCAGGACTCTCGAGCTTGTAGAGCCACAGGGCCTCCAGCTTGGAAACCTGCTCAGGAACTCAGTGGCAGCCAGGCTTCACCTTCCATGCTTGGCGGCTAGCAGATGGAGCCCTCGCTCCACCGAAAAACTCTCTGCTTTGCCTTCAGCCAGGGAATCGCCTAGCTCAGCTCTCTCTGCCTCAAGCAGAAACTCGAGGGTGCATCCAGCCTGCAGAAAGAAGAGTGCCTTTTCCTGAGCACTGCTCTGCTCTGGCAGCTCCCTGAAAGCCTCCTGGTGCCTTCTCTGCCCTCACACAGTCGTGCTATTCGGCCCACCCGGGGAGCTAAGGTCCACGGGGAGCAGGGCTCAGGGTATGGCCTGTGTGTGTTTTCAGGGCTGGGAAGGGGCCGATCCAGAAGCTGGGTGTGCACTTGAGAATGGGGCCTGGTGGGCCTAGCCGGCCTTCCCTGGTTGGGAAGCAGGAGATCTGGGGCCTCCGAGCTGCATGCACATCCCCTCCCTGGATGCCCCTCTTGCTTCTTCGCTGCTGCCAAGCCTCTCTCACCCCACGTGCATCTCATCGAAAGGAGCAGGCTGCTTGCCATTCTTTGCAAGGACCTCACCCCACAGGCCTCGTTTCCTCGAACGGGAGTGCACACTGACCCAGAGCCTCCAGAGGAGCTGCTGTCTCTCCAGCCACAAAGGCCTGCAGCCGAATCCACGACAGCCTGCTGCATGGAGGGCGTCTATGGGAGAGGGCCATACATCCCAGGTGGGTGCCTCCCTGGCACCCCGCTTTCCATGGGCAAACACTGTGTGTGCCAAGTGTCTCCTGTGTGCAGAAAATGTAGCCCCGGTGCCCGCGGTGCAGGGAATCCTCTTTGGACCCAGAGCAATGTGCTAGGCAGGCCTCCCATGCTGGGAGAGCCTCCACTTCCCCCAACTGTCCAAGGGCCTCAGGAGCACACTTCGAGGGAGTGTGGGTCTGACAGGCAGAACGGCCCGAGTGAGGAACGTGGATGGCAGGCCAAAGCCAGCCCTAGGGCCTGTTCTGGCCTAGGCCACTGCCAGCCAGCAGGGCCTCAACAGAGCACAGTTCATTCGAGTAGGCCCCAGGCGGTTGCCTGTGTGTCTCTTGCACTGCTGGGAAGCTGCAGGTCCAGAGGCTGTGTGTGCCCGGGGCCACTGGGGCCTGAGCACAAAACCGTAAGGCCCCTTCTCTCAAGCAGGACTCCTGCCACCTCTGTGCTGCCTGCCACACCCCCTTGCTGCCCGCACTGTCTTCACTGCTGGCAGGCCTCTGTGTGCACAGCCCAGTCTCTGCCAAGGGAACAAGGGGCTTGCTCGCCCCTTGCTAGGACCTTCTCCTACAGCACTCTGGACCAGGGCACACACGCCCCTGGACCAGCAGCCTGCAAGGAAGCTGCAGCTGAGCCAGCCACAAAGGCCTGCAGCCCTGGGCAGGGAGCCTTCTGCTAAGGACAGCTTTCCCACTCCAAAGCCCTGCAGGAGTTCCTGGAGGCTCAGGCCTGCAGCGTTGTCCATCACAGAGCAGTGGGTGCCCAAAGCCTCCCCTGCGGCTTCCGAGCACCCTGCAGCCCACAGGCCCTTGGCCCCCACTCTGTTGCCAGAGGCAAGTCCTAGGCAGGACTCTCGAGCTTGTAGAGCCACAGGGCCTCCAGCTTGGAAACCTGCTCAGGAACTCAGTGGCAGCCAGGCTTTACCTTCCATGCTTGCCGGCCAGCAGATGGAGCCCTCGCTCCACCGAAAAACTCTCTGCTTTGCCTTCAGCCAGGGAATCGCCTAGCTCAGCTCTCTCTGCCTCAAGCAGAAACTCGAGGGTGCATCCAGCCTGCAGAAAGAAGAGTGCCTTTTCCTGAGCACTGCTCTGCTCTGGCAGCTCCCTGAAAGCCTCCTGGGTCCTTCTCTGCCCTCACACAGTCGTGCCATTCGGCCCACCCGGGGAGCAAAGGTCCCCCTCGGCAGGGCTCAGGGTATGGCCTGTGTGTGTTTTCAGGGCTGGGAAAGGGCCGATCCAGAAGCTGGGTGTGCACTTGGGAATGGGGCCTGGTTGGCATAGCCGGCCTTCCCTGGTTGGGAAGCAGGAGATCTGGGGCCTCCGAGCTGCATGCACATCCCCTCCCTGGATGCCCCTCTTGCTTCTTCGCTGCTGCCAAGCCTCTCTCACCACACGTGCGTCTCATCGAAAGGAGCAGGCTGCTTGCCATTCTTTGCAAGGACCTCACCCCACAGGCCTCGTTTCCTCGAACGGGAGTGCACACTGACCCAGAGCCTCCAGAGGAGCTGCTGTCTCTCCAGCCACAAAGGCCTGCAGCCGAATCCACGACAGCCTGCTGCATGGAGGGCGTCTATGGGAGAGGGCCATACATCCCAGGTGGGTGCCTCCCTGGCACCCCGCTTTCCATGGGCAAACACTGTGTGTGCCAAGTGTCTCCTGTGTGCAGACAATGTAGCCCCGGAGCCCGCGGTGCAGGGAATCCTCTTTGGACCCAGAGCAATGTGCTAGGCAGGCCTCCCATGCTGGGAGAGCCTCCACTTCCCCCAACTGTCCAAGGGCCTCAGGAGCACACTTCGAGGGAGTGTGGGTCTGACAGGCAGAACGGCCCGAGTGAGGAACGTGGATGGCAGGCCAAAGCCAGCCCTAGGGCCTGTTCTGGCCTAGGCCACTGCCAGCCAGCAGGGCCTCAACAGAGCACAGTTCATTCGAGTAGGCCCCAGGCGGTTGCCTGTGTGTCTCTTGCACTGCTGGGAAGCTGCAGGTCCAGAGGCTGTGTGTGCCCGGGGCCACTGGGGCCTGAGCACAAAACCGTAAGGCCCCTTCTCTCAAGCAGGACTCCTGCCACCTCTGTGCTGCCTGCCACACCCCCTTGCTGCCCGCACTGTCTTCACTGCTGGCAGGCCTCTGTGTGCACAGCCCAGTCTCTGCCAAGGGAACAAGGGGCTTGCTCGCCCCTTGCTAGGACCTTCTCCTACAGCACTCTGGACCAGGGCACACACGCCCCTGGACCAGCAGCCTGCAAGGAAGCTGCAGCTGAGCCAGCCACAAAGGCCTGCAGCCCTGGGCAGGGAGCCTTCTGCTAAGGACAGCTTTCCCACTCCAAAGCCCTGCAGGAGTTCCTGGAGGCTCAGGCCTGCAGCGTTGTCCATCACAGAGCAGTGGGTGCCCAAAGCCTCCCCTGCGGCTTCGGAGCACCCTGCAGCCCACAGGCCCTTGGCCCCCACTCTGTTGCCAGAGGCAAGTCCTAGGCAGGACTCTCGAGCTTGTAGAGCCACAGGGCCTCCAGCTTGGAAACCTGCTCAGGAACTCAGTGGCAGCCAGGCTTTACCTTCCATGCTTGCCGGCCAGCAGATGGAGCCCTCGCTCCACCGAAAAACTCTCTGCTTTGCCTTCAGCCAGGGAATCGCCTAGCTCAGCTCTCTCTGCCTCAAGCAGAAACTCGAGGGTGCATCCAGCCTGCAGAAAGAAGAGTGCCTTTTCCTGAGCACTGCTCTGCTCTGGCAGCTCCCTGAAAGCCTCCTGGGGCCTTCTCTGCCCTCACACAGTCGTGCCATTCGGCCCACCCGGGGAGCAAAGGTCCCCCTCGGCAGGGCTCAGGGTATGGCCTGTGTGTGTTTTCAGGGCTGGGAAAGGGCCGATCCAGAAGCTGGGTGTGCACTTGGGAATGGGGCCTGGTGGGCATAGCCGGCCTTCCCTGGTTGGGAAGCAGGAGATCTGGGGCCTCCGAGCTGCATGCACATCCCCTCCCTGGATGCCCCTCTTGCTTCTTCGCTGCTGCCAAGCCTCTCTCACCACACGTGCGTCTCATCGAAAGGAGCAGGCTGCTTGCCATTCTTTGCAAGGACCTCACCCCACAGGCCTCGTTTCCTCGAACGGGAGTGCACACTGACCCAGAGCCTCCAGAGGAGCTGCTGTCTCTCCAGCCACAAAGGCCTGCAGCCGAATCCACGACAGCCTGCTGCATGGAGGGCGTCTATGGGAGAGGGCCATACATCCCAGGTGGGTGCCTCTCTGGCACCCCGCTTTCCATGGGCAAACACTGTGTGTGCCAAGTGTCTCCTGTGTGCAGAAAATGTAGCCCCGGTGCCCGCGGTGCAGGGAATCCTCTTTGGACCCAGAGCAATGTGCTAGGCAGGCCTCCCATGCTGGGAGAGCCTCCACTTCCCCCAACTGTCCAAGGGCCTCAGGAGCACACTTCGAGGGAGTGTGGGTCTGACAGGCAGAACGGCCCGAGTGAGGAACGTGGATGGCAGGCCAAAGCCAGCCCTAGGGCCTGTTCTGGCCTAGGCCACTGCCAGCCAGCAGGGCCTCAACAGAGCACAGTTCTTTCGAGTAGGCCCCAGGCGGTTGCCTGTGTGTCTCTTGCACTGCTGGGAAGCTGCAGGTCCAGAGGTTGTGTGTGCCCGGGGCCACTGGGGCCTGAGCACAAAACCGTAAGGCCCCTTCTCTGAAGCAGGACTCCTGCCACCTCTGTGCTGCCTGCCACACCCCCTTGCTGCCCGCACTGTCTTCACTGCTGGCAGGCCTCTGTGTGCACAGCCCAGTCTCTGCCAAGGGAACAAGGGGCTTGCTCGCCCCTTGCTAGGACCTTCTCCTACAGCACTCTGGACCAGGGCACACACGCCCCTGGACCAGCAGCCTGCAAGGAAGCTGCAGCTGAGCCAGCCACAAAGGCCTGCAGCCCTGGGCAGGGAGCCTTCTGCTAAGGACAGCTTTCCCACTCCAAAGCCCTGCAGGAGTTCCTGGAGGCTCAGGCCTGCAGCGTTGTCCATCACAGAGCAGTGGGTGCCCAAAGCCTCCCCTGCGGCTTCCGAGCACCCTGCAGCCCACAGGCCCTTGGCCCCCACTCTGTTGCCAGAGGCAAGTCCTAGGCAGGACTCTCGAGCTTGTAGAGCCACAGGGCCTCCAGCTTGGAAACCTGCTCAGGAACTCAGTGGCAGCCAGTCTTTACCTTCCATGCTTGCCGGCCAGCAGATGGAGCCCTCGCTCCACCGAAAAACTCTCTGCTTTGCCTTCAGCCAGGGAATCGCCTAGCTCAGCTCTCTCTGCCTCAAGCAGAAACTCGAGGGTGCATCCAGCCAGCAGAAAGAAGAGTGCCTTTTCCTGAGCACTGCTCTGCTCTGGCAGCTCCCTGAAAGCCTCCTGGGTCCTTCTCTGCCCTCACACAGTCGTGCCATTCGGCCCACCCGGGGAGCAAAGGTCCCCCTCGGCATGGCTCAGGGTATGGCCTGTGTGTGTTTTCAGGGCTGGGAAAGGGCCGATCCAGAAGCTGGGTGTCCACTTGGGAATGGGGCCTGGTGGGCGTAGCCGGCCTTCCCTGGTTGGGAAGCAGGAGATCTGGGGCCTCCGAGCTGCATGCACATCCCCTCCCTGGATGCCCCTCTTGCTTCTTCGCTGCTGCCAAGCCTCTCTCACCCCACGTGCATCTCATCGAAAGGAGCAGGCTGCTTGCCATTCTTTGCAAGGACCTCACCCCACAGGCCTCGTTTGCTCGAACGGGAGTGCACACTGACCCAGAGCCTCCAGAGGAGCTGCTGTCTCTCCAGCCACAAAGGCCTGCAGCCGAATCCACAACAGCCTGCTGCATGGAGGGCGTCTATGGGAGAGGGCCATACATCCCAGGTGGGTGCCTCCCTGGCACCCCGCTTTCCATGGGCAAACACTGTGTGTGCCACGTGTCTCCTGTGTGCAGACAATGTAGCCCCGGTGCCCGCGGTGCAGGGAATCCTCTTTGGACCCAGAGCAATGTGCTAGGCAGGCCTCCCATGCTGGGAGAGCCTCCACTTCCCCCAACTGTCCAAGGGCCTCAGGAGCACACTTCAAGGGAGTGTGGGTCTGACAGGCAGAACGGCCCGAGTGAGGAACGTGGATGGCAGGCCAAAGCCAGCCCTAGGGCCTGTTCTGGCCTAGGCCACTGCCAGCCAGCAGGGCCTCAACAGAGCACAGTTCATTCGAGTAGGCCCCAGGCGGTTGCCTGTGTGTCTCTTGCACTGCTGGGAAGCTGCAGGTCCAGAGGCTGTGTGTGCCCGGGGCCACTGGGGCCTGAGCACAAAACCGTAAGGCCCCTTCTCTCAAGCAGGACTCCTGCCACCTCTGTGCTGCCTGCCACACCCCCTTGCTGCCCGCACTGTCTTCACTGCTGGCAGGCCTCTGTGTGCACAGCCCAGTCTCTGCCAAGGGAACAAGGGGCTTGCTCGCCCCTTGCTAGGACCTTCTCCTACAGCACTCTGGACCAGGGCACACACGCCCCTGGACCAGCAGCCTGCAAGGAAGCTGCAGCTGAGCCAGCCACAAAGGCCTGCAGCCCTGGGCAGGGAGCCTTCTGCTAAGGACAGCTTTCCCACTCCAAAGCCCTGCAGGAGTTCCTGGAGGCTCAGGCCTGCAGCGTTGTCCATCACAGAGCACTGGGTGCCCAAAGCCTCCCCTGCAGCTTCCAAGCACCCTGCAGCCCACAGGCCCTTGGCCCCCACTCTGTTGCCAGAGGCAAGTCCTAGGCAGGACTCTCAAGCTTGTAGAGCCACAGGGCCTCCAGCTTGGAAACCTGCTCAGGAACTCAGTGGCAACCAGGCTTTACCTTCCATGCTTGCCGGCCAGCAGATGGAGCCCTCGCTCCACCGAAAAACTCTCTGCTTTGCCTTCAGCCAGGGAATCGCCTAGCTCAGCTCTCTCTGCCTCAAGCAGAAACTCGAGGGTGCATCCAGCCTGCAGAAAGAAGAGTGCCTTTTCCTGAGCACTGCTCTGCTCTGGCAGCTCCCTGAAGGCCTCCTGGTGCCTTCGCTGCCCTCACACAATCGTGCCATTCGGCCCACCCGGGGAGCAAAGGTCCCCCTCGGCATGGCTCAGGGTATGGCCTGTGTATGTTTTCAGGGCTGGGAAAGGGCCGATCCAGAAGCTGGGTGTGCACTTGGGAATGGGGCCTGGTGGGCATAGCCGGCCTTCCCTGGTTGGGAAGCAGGAGATCTGGGGCCTCCGAGCTGCATGCACATCCCCTCCCTGGATGCCCCTCTTGCTTCTTCGCTGCTGCCAAGCCTCTCTCACCCCACGTGCATCTCATCGAAAGGAGCAGGCTGCTTGCCATTCTTTGCAAGGACCTCACCCCACAGGCCTCGTTTGCTCGAACGGGAGTGCACACTGACCCAGAGCCTCCAGAGGAGCTGCTGTCTCTCCAGCCACAAAGGCCTGCAGCCGAATCCACGACAGCCTGCTGCATGGAGGGCGTCTATGGGAGAGGGCCATACATCCCAGGTGGGTGCCTCCCTGGCACCCCGCTTTCCATGGGCAAACACTGTGTGTGCCAAGTGTCTCCTGTGTGCAGAAAATGTAGCCCCGGTGCCCGCGGTGCAGGGAATCCTCTTTGGACCCAGAGCAATGTGCTAGGCAGGCCTCCCATGCTGGGAGAGCCTCCACTTCCCCCAACTGTCCAAGGGCCTCAGGAGCACACTTCGAGGGAGTGTGGGTCTGACAGGCAGAACGGCCCGAGTGAGGAACGTGGATGGCAGGCCAAAGCCAGCCCTAGGGCCTGTTCTGGCCTAGGCCACTGCCAGCCAGCAGGGCCTCAACAGAGCACAGTTCATTCGAGTAGGCCCCAGGGGTTGCCTGTGTGTCTCTTGCACTGCTGGGAAGCTGCAGGTCCAGAGGCTGTGTGTGCCCGGGGCCACTGGGGCCTGAGCACAAAACCGTAAGGCCCCTTCTCTCAAGCAGGACTCCTGCCACCTCTGTGCTGCCTGCCACACCCCCTTGCTGCCCGCACTGTCTTCACTGCTGGCAGGCCTCTGTGTGCACAGCCCAGTCTCTGCCAAGGGAACAAGGGGCTTGCTCGCCCCTTGCTAGGACCTCCTCCTACAGCACTCTGGACCAGGGCACACACGCCCCTGGACCAGCAGCCTGCAAGGAAGCTGCAGCTGAGCCAGCCACAAAGGCCTGCAGCCCTGGGCAGGGAGCCTTCTGCTAAGGACAGCTTTCCCACTCCAAAGCCCTGCAGGAGTTCCTGGAGGCTCAGGCCCGCAGCGTTGTCCATCAGAGAGCACTGGGTGCCCAAAGCCTCCCCTGCAGCTTCCAAGCACCCTGCAGCCCACAGGCCCTTGGCCCCCACTCTGTTGCCAGAGGCAAGTCCTAGGCAGGACTCTCAAGCTTGTAGAGCCACAGGGCCTCCAGCTTGGAAACCTGCTCAGGAACTCAGTGGCAGCCAGGCTTTACCTTACATGCTTGCCGGCCAGCAGATGGAGCCCTCGCTCCACCGAAAATCTCTCTGCTTTGCCTTCAGCCAGGGAATCGCCTAGCTCAGCTCTCTCTGCCTCAAGCAGAAACTCGAGGGTGCATCCAGCCTGCAGAAAGAAGAGTGCCTTTTCCTGAGCACTGCTCTGCTCTGGCAGCTCCCTGAAGGCCTCCTGGTGCCTTCGCTGCCCTCACACAGTCGTGCCATTCGGCCCACCCGGGGAGCTAAGGTCCACGGGGAGCTGGGCTCAGGGTATGGCCTGTGTGTGTTTTCAGGGCTGGGAAAGGGCCGATCCAGAAGCTGGGTGTGCACTTGGGAATGGGGCCTGGTGGGCCTAGCCGGCCTTCCCTGGTTGGGAAGCAGGAGATCTGGGGCCTCCGAGCTGCATGCACATCCCCTCCCTGGATGCCCCTCTTGCTTCTTCGCTGCTGCCAAGCCTCTCTCACCCCACGTGCATCTCATCGAAAGGAGCAGGCTGCTTGCCATTCTTTGCAAGGACCTCACCCCACAGGCCTCGTTTGCTCGAACGGGAGTGCACACTGACCCAGAGCCTCCAGAGGAGCTGCTGTCTCTCCAGCCACAAAGGCCTGCAGCCGAATCCACGACAGCCTGCTGCATGGAGGGCGTCTATGGGAGAGGGCCATACATCCCAGGTGGGTGCCTCCCTGGCACCCCGCTTTCCATGGGCAAACACTGTGTGTGCCAAGTGTCTCCTGTGTGCAGAAAATGTAGCCCCGGTGCCCGCGGTGCAGGGAATCCTCTTTGGACCCAGAGCAATGTGCTAGGCAGGCCTCCCATGCTGGGAGAGCCTCCACTTCCCCCAACTGTCCAAGGGCCTCAGGAGCACACTTCGAGGGAGTGTGGGTCTGACAGGCAGAACGGCCCGAGTGAGGAACGTGGATGGCAGGCCAAAGCCAGCCCTAGGGCCTGTTCTGGCCTAGGCCACTGCCAGCCAGCAGGGCCTCAACAGAGCACAGTTCATTCGAGTAGGCCCCAGGGGTTGCCTGTGTGTCTCTTGCACTGCTGGGAAGCTGCAGGTCCAGAGGCTGTGTGTGCCCGGGGCCACTGGGGCCTGAGCACAAAACCGTAAGGCCCCTTCTCTCAAGCAGGACTCCTGCCACCTCTGTGCTGCCTGCCACACCCCCTTGCTGCCCGCACTGTCTTCACTGCTGGCAGGCCTCTGTGTGCACAGCCCAGTCTCTGCCAAGGGAACAAGGGGCTTGCTCGCCCCTTGCTAGGACCTTCTCCTACAGCACTCTGGACCAGGGCACACACGCCCCTGGACCAGCAGCCTGCAAGGAAGCTGCAGCTGAGCCAGCCACAAAGGCCTGCAGCCCTGGGCAGGGAGCCTTCTGCTAAGGACAGCTTTCCCACTCCAAAGCCCTGCAGGAGTTCCTGGAGGCTCAGGCCTGCAGCGTTGTCCATCACAGAGCACTGGGTGCCCAAAGCCTCCCCTGCAGCTTCCGAGCACCCTGCAGCCCACAGGCCCTTGGCCCCCACTCTGTTGCCAGAGGCAAGTCCTAGGCAGGACTCTCGAGCTCGTAGAGCCACAGGGCCTCCAGCTTGGAAACCTGCTCAGGAACTCAGTGGCAGCCAGGCTTCACCTTCCATGCTTGGCGGCTAGCAGATGGAGCCCTCGCTCCACCGAAAAACTCTCTGCTTTGCCTTCAGCCAGGGAATCGCCTAGCTCAGCTCTCTCTGCCTCAAGCAGAAACTCGAGGGTGCATCCAGCCTGCAGAAAGAAGAGTGCCTTTTCCTGAGCACTGCTCTGCTCTGGCAGCTCCCTGAAGGCCTCCTGGTGCCTTCGCTGCCCTCACACAGTCGTGCCATTCGGCCCACCCGGGGAGCTAAGGTCCACGGGGAGCTGGGCTCAGGGTATGGCCTGTGTGTGTTTTCAGGGCTGGGAAAGGGCCGATCCAGAAGCTGGGTGTGCACTTGGGAATGGGGCCTGGTGGGCCTAGCCGGCCTTCCCTGGTTGGGAAGCAGGAGATCTGGGGCCTCCGAGCTGCATGCACATTCCCTCCCTGGATGCCCCTCTTGCTTCTTCGCTGCTGCCAAGCCTCTCTCACCCCACGTGCGTCTCATCGAAAGGAGCAGGCTGCTTGCCATTCTTTGCAAGGACCTCACCCCACAGGCCTCGTTTCCTCGAACGGGAGTGCACACTGACCCAGAGCCTCCAGAGGAGCTGCTGTCTCTCCAGCCACAAAGGCCTGCAGCCGAATCCACGACAGCCTGCTGCATGGAGGGCGTCTATGGGAGAGGGCCATACATCCCAGGTGGGTGCCTCTCTGGCACCCCGCTTTCCATGGGCAAACACTGTGTGTGCCAAGTGTCTCCTGTGTGCAGAAAATGTAGCCCCGGTGCCCGCGGTGCAGGGAATCCTCTTTGGACCCAGAGCAATGTGCTAGGCAGGCCTCCCATGCTGGGAGAGCCTCCACTTCCCCCAACTGTCCAAGGGCCTCAGGAGCACACTTCGAGGGAGTGTGGGTCTGACAGGCAGAACGGCCCGAGTGAGGAACGTGGATGGCAGGCCAAAGCCAGCCCTAGGGCCTGTTCTGGCCTAGGCCACTGCCAGCCAGCAGGGCCTCAACAGAGCACAGTTCATTCGAGTAGGCCCCAGGCGGTTGCCTGTGTGTCTCCTGCACTGCTGGGAAGCTGCAGGTCCAGAGGCTGTGTGTGCCCGGGGCCACTGGGGCCTGAGCACAAAACCGTAAGGCCCCTTCTCTCAAGCAGGACTCCTGCCACCTCTGTGCTGCCTGCCACACCCCCTTGCTGCCCGCACTGTCTTCACTGCTGGCAGGCCTCTGTGTGCACAGCCCAGTCTCTGCCAAGGGAACAAGGGGCTTGCTCGCCCCTTGCTAGGACCTTCTCCTACAGCACTCTGGACCAGGGCACACACGCCCCTGGACCAGCAGCCTGCAAGGAAGCTGCAGCTGAGCCAGCCACAAAGGCCTGCAGCCCTGGGCAGGGAGCCTTCTGCTAAGGACAGCTTTCCCACTCCAAAGCCCTGCAGGAGTTCCTGGAGGCTCAGGCCTGCAGCGTTGTCCATCACAGAGCAGTGGGTGCCCAAAGCCTCCCCTGCGGCTTCCGAGCACCCTGCAGCCCACAGGCCCTTGGCCCCCACTCTGTTGCCAGAGGCAAGTCCTAGGCAGGACTCTCGAGCTTGTAGAGCCACAGGGCCTCCAGCTTGGAAACCTGCTCAGGAACTCAGTGGCAGCCAGGCTTGACCTTCCATGCTTGCCGGCCAGCAGATGGAGCCCTCGCTCCACCGAAAAACTCTCTGCTTTGCCTTCAGCCAGGGAATCGCCTAGCTCAGCTCTCTCTGCCTCAAGCAGAAACTCGAGGGTGCATCCAGCCTGCAGAAAGAAGAGTGCCTTTTCCTGAGCACTGCTCTGCTCTGGCAGCTCCCTGAAGGCCTCCTGGCGCCTTCTCTGCCCTCACACAGTCGTGCCATTCGGCCCACCCGGGGAGCAAAGGTCCCCCTCGCAGGGCTCAGGGTATGGCCTGTGTGTGTTTCAGGGCTGGGAAAAGGGCCGATCCAGAAGCTGGGTGTGCACTTGGGAATGGGGCCTGGTAGGCCTAGCCGGCCTTCCCTGGTTGGGAAGCAGGAGATCTGGTCCCTCCGAGCTGCATGCACATCCCCTCCCTGGATGCCCCTCTTGCTTCTTCGCTGCTGCCAAGCCTCTCTCACCACACGTGCGTCTCACGAAAGGAGCAGGCTGCTTGCCCTTCTTTGCAAGGACCTCACCCCACAGGCCTCGTTTCCTCGAACGGGAGTGCACACTGACCCAGAGCCTCCAGAGGAGCTGCTGTCTCTCCAGCCACAAAGGCCTGCAGCCGAATCCACGACAGCTGCTAGCATGGAGGGCGTCTATGGGAGAGGGCCATACATCCCAGGTGGGTGCCTCTCTGCACCCCGCTTTCGATGGGCAAACACTGGTGTGCCAAGTGTCTCCTGTGTGCAGAAAATGTAGCCCCGGTGCCCGCGGTGCAGGGAATCCTCTTTGGACCCAGAGCAATGTGCTAGGCAGGCCTCCCATGCTGGGAGAGCCTCCACTTCCCCAACTGTCCAAGGGCCTCAGGAGCACACTTCGAGGGAGTGTGGGTCTGACAGGCAGAACGGCCCGAGTGAGGAACGTGGATGGCAGGCCAAAGCCAGCCCTAGGGCTGTTCTGGCCTAGGCCACTGCCAGCCAGCAGGGCCTCAACAGAGCACAGTTCATTCGAGTAGGCCCCAGGGGTTGCCTGTGTGTCTCTTGCACTGCTGGGAAGCTGCAGGTCCAGAGGCTGTGTGTGCCCGGGGCCACTGGGGCCTGAGCACAAAACCGTAAGGCCCCTTCTCTCAAGCAGGACTCCTGCACCTCTGTGCTGCCTGCCACACCCCCTTGCTGCCCGCACTGTCTTCACTGCTGGCAGGCCTCTGTGTGCACAGCCCAGTCTCTGCCAAGGGAACAAGGGGCTTGCTCGCCCCTTGCTAGGACCTCCTCCTACAGCACTCTGGACCAGGGCACACACGCCCCTGGACCAGCAGCCTGCAGGAAGCTGCAGCTGAGCCAGCCACAAAGGCCTGCAGCCCTGGGCAGGGAGCCTTCTGCTAAGGACAGCTTTCCCACTCCAAGCCCTGCAGGAGTTCCTGGAGGCTCAGGTCTGCAGCGTTGTCCATCACAGAGCACTGGGTGCCCAAAGCCTCCCTGCGGCTTCCGAGCACCCTGCAGCCCACAGGCCCTTGGCCCCCACTCTGTTGCCAGAGGCAAGTCCTAGGCAGGACTCTCGAGCTTGTAGAGCCACAGGGCCTCCAGCTTGGAAACCTGCTCAGGAACTCAGTGGCAGCCAGGCTTCACCTTCCATGCTTGTCGGCTAGCAGATGGAGCCCTCGCTCCACCGAAAAACTCTCTGCTTTGCCTTCAGCCAGGGAATCGCCTAGCTCAGCTCTCTCTGCCTCAAGCAGAAACTCGAGGGTGCATCCAGCCTGCAGAAAGAAGAGTGCCTTTTCCTGAGCACTGCTCTGCTCTGGCAGCTCCCTGAAAGCCTCCTGGGTCCTTCTCTGCCCTCACACAGTCGTGCTATTCGGCCCACCCGGGGAGCTAAGGTCCACGGGGAGCAGGGCTCAGGGTATGGCCTGTGTGTGTTTTCAGGGCTGGGAAGGGGCCGATCCAGAAGCTGGGTGTGCACTTGAGAATGGGGCCTGGTGGCCTAGCCGGCCTTCCTGGTTGGGAAGCAGGAGATCTGGGGCCTCGAGCTGCATGCACATCCCCTCCCTGGATGCCCCTCTTGCTTCTTCGCTGCTGCCAAGCCTCTCTCACCCCACGTGCATCTCATCGAAAGGAGCAGGCTGCTTGCCATTCTTTGCAAGGACCTCACCCCACAGGCCTCGTTTCCTCGAACGGGAGTGCACACTGACCCAGAGCCTCCAGAGGAGCTGCTGTCTCTCCAGCCACAAAGGCCTGCAGCCGAATCCACGACAGCCTGCTGCATGGAGGGCGTCTATGGGAGAGGGCCATACATCCCAGGTGGGTGCCTCTCTGGCACCCCGCTTTCCATGGGCAAACACTGTGTGTGCCAAGTGTCTCCTGTGTGCAGAAAATGTAGCCCCGGTGCCCGCGGTGCAGGGAATCCTCTTTGGACCCAGAGCAATGTGCTAGGCAGGCCTCCATGCTGGGAGAGCCTCCACTTCCCCCAACTGTCCAAGGGCCTCAGGAGCACACTTCGAGGGAGTGTGGGTCTGACAGGCAGAACGGCCCGAGTGAGGAACGTGGATGGCAGGCCAAAGCCAGCCCTAGGCCTGTTCTGGCCTAGGCCACTGCCAGCCAGCAGGGCCTCACAGAGCACAGTTCATTCGAGTAGGCCCCAGGCGGTTGCCTGTGTGTCTCTTGCACTGCTGGGAAGCTGCAGGTCCAGAGGCTGTGTGTGCCCGGGGCCACTGGGGCCTGAGCACAAAACCGTAAGGCCCCTTCTCTCAAGCAGGACTCCTGCCACCTCTGTGCTGCCTGCCACACCCCCTTGCTGCCCGCACTGTCTTCACTGCTGGCAGGCCTCTGTGTGCACAGCCCAGTCTCTGCCAAGGGAACAAGGGGCTTGCTCGCCCCTTGCTAGGACCTTCTCCTACAGCACTCTGGACCAGGGCACACACGCCCCTGGACCAGCAGCCTGCAAGGAAGCTGCAGCTGAGCCAGCCACAAAGGCCTGCAGCCCTGGGCAGGGAGCCTTCTGCTAAGGACAGCTTTCCCACTCCAAAGCCCTGCAGGAGTTCCTGGAGGCTCAGGCCTGCAGCGTTGTCCATCACAGAGCAGTGGGTGCCCAAAGCCTCCCCTGCGGCTTCCGAGCACCCTGCAGCCCACAGGCCCTTGGCCCCCACTCTGTTGCCAGAGGCAAGTCCTAGGCAGGATTCTCGAGCTTGTAGAGCCACAGGGCCTCCAGCTTGGAAACCTGCTCAGGAACTCAGTGGCAGCCAGGCTTCACCTTCCATGCTTGCCGGCCAGCAGATGGAGCCCTCGCTCCACCGAAAAACTCTCTGCTTTGCCTTCAGCCAGGGAATCGCCTAGCTCAGCTCTCTCTGCCTCAAGCAGAAACTCGAGGGTGCATCCAGCCTGCAGAAAGAAGAGTGCCTTTTCCTGAGCACTGCTCTGCTCTGGCAGCTCCCTGAAGGCCTCCTGGCGCCTTCTCTGCCCTCACACAGTCCGTGCCATTCGGCCCACCCGGGAGCAAAGGTCCCCCTCGGCAGGGCTCAGGGTATGGCCTGTGTGTGTTTTCAGGGCTGGGAAAGGCCGATCCAGAAGCTGGGTGTGCACTTGGGAATGGGGCCTGGTGGGCATAGCCGCCTTCCCTGGTTGGGAAGCAGGAGATCTGGGGCCTCCGAGCTGCATGCACATCCCCTCCCTGGATGCCCCTCTTGCTTCTTCGCTGCTGCCAAGCCTCTCTCACCCCACGTGCGTCTCATCGAAAGGAGCAGGCTGCTTGCCATTCTTTGCAAGGACCTCACCCCACAGGCCTCGTTTCCTCGAACGGGAGTGCACACTGACCCAGAGCCTCCAGAGAGCTGCTGTCTCTCCAGCCACAAAGGCCTGCAGCCGAATCCACGACAGCCTGCTGCATGGAGGGCGTCTATGGGAGAGGCCATACATCCCAGGTGGGTGCCTCTCTGGCACCCCGCTTTCCATGGGCAAACACTGTGTGTGCCAAGTGTCTCCTGTGTGCAGAAAATGTAGCCCCGGTGCCCGCGGTGCAGGGAATCCTCTTTGGACCCAGAGCAATGTGCTAGGCAGGCCTCCCTGCTGGGAGAGCCTCCACTTCCCCCAACTGTCCAAGGGCCTCAGGAGCACACTTCGAGGGAGTGTGGGTCTGACAGGCAGAACGGCCCGAGTGAGGAACGTGGATGGCAGGCCAAAGCCAGCCCTAGGGCCTGTTCTGGCCTAGGCCACTGCCAGCCAGCAGGGCCTCAACAGAGCACAGTTCATTCGAGTAGGCCCCAGGCGGTTGCCTGTGTGTCTCTTGCACTGCTGGGAAGCTGCAGGTCCAGAGGCTGTGTGTGCCCGGGGCCACTGGGGCCTGAGCACAAAACCGTAAGGCCCCTTCTCTCAAGCAGGACTCCTGCCACCTCTGTGCTGCCTGCCACACCCCCTTGCTGCCCGCACTGTCTTCACTGCTGGCAGGCCTCTGTGTGCACAGCCCAGTCTCTGCCAAGGGAAACAAGGGGCTTGCTCGCCCCTTGCTAGGACCTCCTCCTACAGCACTCTGGACCAGGGCACACACGCCCTGGACCAGCAGCCTGCAAGGAAGCTGCAGCTGAGCCAGCCACAAAGGCCTGCAGCCCCGGGCAGGGAGCCTTCTGCTAAGGACAGCTTTCCCACTCCAAAGCCCTGCAGGAGTTCCTGGAGGCTCAGGTCTGCAGCGTTGTCCATCACAGAGCACTGGGTGCCCAAAGCCTCCCCTGCGGCTTCCGAGCACCCTGCAGCCCACAGGCCCTTGGCCCCCACTCTGTTGCCAGAGGCAAGTCCTAGGCAGACTCTCGAGCTTGTAGAGCCACAGGGCCTCCAGCTTGGAAACCTGCTCAGGAACTCAGTGGCAGCCAGGCTTTACCTTCCATGCTTGCCGGCCAGCAGATGGAGCCCTCGCTCCACCGAAAAACTCTCTGCTTTGCCTTCAGCCAGGAATCGCCTAGCTCAGCTCTCTCTGCCTCAAGCAGAAACTCGAGGGTGCATCCAGCCTGCAGAAAGAAGAGTGCCTTTTCCTGAGCACTGCTCTGCTCTGGCAGCTCCTGAAAGCCTCCTGGGTCCTTCTCTGCCCTCACACAGTCGTGCCATTCGGCCCACCCGGGAGCAAAGGTCCCCCTCGGCAGGGCTCAGGGTATGGCCTGTGTGTGTTTTCAGGGCTGGGAAAGGGCCGATCCAGAAGCTGGGTGTGCACTTGGGAATGGGGCCTGGTGGGCATAGCCGGCCTTCCCTGGTTGGGAAGCAGGAGATCTGGGGCCTCCGAGCTGCATGCACATCCCCTCCCTGGATGCCCCTCTTGCTTCTTCGCTGCTGCCAAGCCTCTCTCACCACACGTGCGTCTCATCGAAAGGAGCAGGCTGCTTGCCATTCTTTGCAAGGACCTCACCCCACAGGCCTCGTTTCCTCGAACGGGAGTGCACACTGACCCAGAGCCTCCAGAGGAGCTGCTGTCTCTCCAGCCACAAAGGCCTGCAGCCGAATCCACGACAGCCTGCTGCATGGAGGGCGTCTATGGGAGAGGGCCATACATCCCAGGTGGGTGCCTCCCTGGCACCCGCTTTCCATGGGCAAACACTGTGTGTGCCAAGTGTCTCCTGTGTGCAGACAATGTAGCCCCGGAGCCCGCGGTGCAGGGAATCCTCTTTGGACCCAGAGCAATGTGCTAGGCAGGCCTCCCATGCTGGGAGAGCCTCCACTTCCCCCAACTGTCCAAGGGCCTCAGGAGCACACTTCGAGGAGTGTGGGTCTGACAGGCAGAACGGCCCGAGTGAGGAACGTGGATGGCAGGCCAAAGCCAGCCCTAGGCCTGTTCTGGCCTAGGCCACTGCCAGCCAGCAGGGCCTCAACAGAGCACAGTTCATTCGAGTAGGCCCCAGGCGGTTGCCTGTGTGTCTCTTGCACTGCTGGGAAGCTGCAGGTCCAGAGGCTGTGTGTGCCCGGGGCCACTGGGCCTGAGCACAAAACCGTAAGGCCCCTTCTCTCAAGCAGGACTCCTGCCACCTCTGTGCTGCCTGCCACACCCCCTTGCTGCCCCGCACTGTCTTCACTGCTGGCAGGCCTCTGTGTGCACAGCCCAGTCTCTGCCAAGGGAACAAGGGGCTTGCTCGCCCCTTGCTAGGACCTTCTCCTACAGCACTCTGGACCAGGGCACACACGCCCCTGGACCAGCAGCCTGCAAGGAAGCTGCAGGCTGAGCCAGCCACAAAGGCCTGCAGCCCTGGGCAGGGAGCCTTCTGCTAAGGACAGCTTTCCCACTCCAAAGCCCTGCAGGAGTTCCTGGAGGCTCAGGCCTGCAGCGTTGTCCATCACAGAGCAGTGGGTGCCCAAAGCCTCCCCGCGGCTTCCGAGCACCCTGCAGCCCACAGGCCCTTGGCCCCCACTCTGTTGCCAGAGGCAAGTCCTAGGCAGACTCCTCGAGCTTGTAGAGCCACAGGGCCTCCAGCTTGGAAACCTGCTCAGGAACTCAGTGGCAGCCAGGCTTTACCTTCCATGCTTGCCGGCCAGCAGATGGAGCCCTCGCTCCACCGAAAAACTCTCTGCTTTGCCTTCAGCCAGGGAATCGCCTAGCTCAGCTCTCTCTGCTCAAGCAGAAACTCGAGGGTGCATCCAGCCTGCAGAAAGAAGAGTGCCTTTTCCTGAGCACTGCTCTGCTCTGGCAGCTCCCTGAAAGCCTCCTGGGGCCTTCTCTGCCCTCACACAGTCGTGCCATTCGGCCCACCCGGGGAGCAAAGGTCCCCCTCGGCATGGCTCAGGGTATGGCCTGTGTGTGTTTTCAGGCTGGGAAAGGGCCGATCCAGAAGCTGGGTGTGCACTTGGGAATGGGGCCTGGTGGGCATAGCCGGCCTTCCTGGTTGGGAAGCAGGAGATCTGGGGCCTCCGAGCTGCATGCACATCCCCTCCCTGGATGCCCCTCTTGCTTCTTCGCTGCTGCCAAGCCTCTCTCACCACACGTGCGTCTCATCGAAAGGAGCAGGCTGCTTGCCATTCTTTGCAAGGACCTCACCCCACAGGCCTCGTTTCCTCGAACGGGAGTGCACACTGACCCAGAGCCTCCAGAGGAGCTGCTGTCTCTCCAGCCACAAAGGCCTGCAGCCGAATCCACGACAGCCTGCTGCATGGAGGCGTCTATGGGAGAGGGCCATACATCCCAGGTGGGTGCCTCTCTGGCACCCCGCTTTCCATGGGCAAACACTGTGTGTGCCAAGTGTCTCCTGTGTGCAGAAAATGTAGCCCCGGTGCCCGCGGTGCAGGGAATCCTCTTTGGACCCAGAGCAATGTGCTAGGCAGGCCTCCCATGCTGGGAGAGCCTCCACTTCCCCCAACTGTCCAAGGGCCTCAGGAGCACACTTCGAGGGAGTGTGGGTCTGACAGGCAGAACGGCCCGAGTGAGGAACGTGGATGGCAGGCCAAAGCCAGCCCTAGGGCCTGTTCTGGCCTAGGCCACTGCCAGCCAGCAGGGCCTCAACAGAGCACAGTTCTTTCGAGTAGGCCCCAGGCGGTTGCCTGTGTGTCTCTTGCACTGCTGGGAAGCTGCAGGTCCAGAGGCTGTGTGTGCCCGGGGCCACTGGGCCTGAGCACAAAACCGTAAGGCCCCTTCTCTGAAGCAGGACTCCTGCCACCTCTGTGCTGCCTGCCACACCCCCTTGCTGCCCGCACTGTCTTCACTGCTGGCAGGCCTCTGTGTGCACAGCCCAGTCTCTGCCAAGGGAACAAGGGGCTTGCTCGCCCCTTGCTAGACCTTCTCCTACAGCACTCTGGACCAGGGCACACACGCCCCTGGACCAGCAGCCTGCAAGGAAGCTGCAGCTGAGCCAGCCACAAAGGCCTGCAGCCCTGGGCAGGGAGCCTTCTGCTAAGGACAGCTTTCCCACTCCAAAGCCCTGCAGGAGTTCCTGGAGGCTCAGGCCTGCAGCGTTGTCCATCACAGAGCAGTGGGTGCCCAAAGCCTCCCCTGCGGCTTCCGAGCACCCTGCAGCCCACAGGCCCTTGGCCCCCACTCTGTTGCCAGAGGCAAGTCCTAGGCAGGACTCTCGAGCTTGTAGAGCCACAGGGCCTCCAGCTTGGAAACCTGCTCAGGAACTCAGTGGCAGCCAGGCTTCACCTTCCATGCTTGCCGGCCAGCAGATGGAGCCCTCGCTCCACCGAAAAACTCTCTGCTTTGCCTTCAGCCAGGGAATCGCCTAGCTCAGCTCTCTCTGCCTCAAGCAGAAACTCGAGGGTGCATCCAGCCAGCAGAAAGAAGAGTGCCTTTTCCTGAGCACTGCTCTGCTCTGGCAGCTCCCTGAAAGCCTCCTGGGTCCTTCTCTGCCCTCACACAGTCGTGCCATTCGGCCACCCGGGGAGCAAAGGTCCCCCTCGCATGGCTCAGGGTATGGCCTGTGTGTGTTTTCAGGGCTGGGAAAGGGCCGATCCAGAAGCTGGGTGTCCACTGGGAATGGGGCCTGGTGGGCATAGCCGGCCTCCTGGTTGGGAAGCAGGAGATCTGGGGCCTCCGAGCTGCATGCACATCCCCTCCCTGGATGCCCCTCTTGCTTCTTCGCTGCTGCCAAGCCTCTCTCACCCCACGTGCATCTCATCGAAAGGAGCAGGCTGCTTGCCATTCTTTGCAAGGACCTCACCCCACAGGCCTCGTTTGCTCGAACGGGAGTGCACACTGACCCAGAGCCTCCAGAGGAGCTGCTGTCTCTCCAGCCACAAAGGCCTGCAGCCGAATCACAACAGCCTGCTGCATGGAGGGCGTCTATGGGAGAGGGCCATACATCCAGGTGGGTGCCTCCCTGGCACCCCGCTTTCCATGGGCAAACACTGTGTGTGCCACGTGTCTCCTGTGTGCAGACAATGTAGCCCCGGTGCCCGCGGTGCAGGGAATCCTCTTTGGACCCAGAGCAATGTGCTAGGCAGGCCTCCCATGCTGGGAGAGCCTCCACTTCCCCCAACTGTCCAAGGGCCTCAGGAGCACACTTCGAGGGAGTGTGGGTCTGACAGGCAGAACGGCCCGAGTGAGGAACGTGGATGGCAGGCCAAAGCCAGCCCTAGGGCCTGTTCTGGCCTAGGCCACTGCCAGCCAGCAGGGCCTCAACAGAGCACAGTTCATTCGAGTAGGCCCCAGGGGTTGCCTGTGTGTCTCTTGCACTGCTGGGAAGCTGCAGGTCCAGAGGCTGTGTGTGCCCGGGGCCACTGGGGCCTGAGCACAAAACCGTAAGGCCCCTTCTCTCAAGCAGGACTCCTGCCACCTCTGTGCTGCCTGCCACACCCCCTTGCTGCCCGCACTGTCTTCACTGCTGGCAGGCCTCTGTGTGCACAGCCCAGTCTCTGCCAAGGAACAAGGGGCTTGCTCGCCCCTTGCTAGGACCTTCTCCTACAGCACTCTGGACAGGGCACACACGCCCCTGGACAGCAGCCTGCAAGGAAGCTGCAGCTGAGCCAGCCACAAAGGCCTGCAGCCCTGGGCAGGGAGCCTTCTGCTAAGGACAGCTTTCCCACTCCAAAGCCCTGCAGGAGTTCCTGGAGGCTCAGGCCTGCAGCGTTGTCATCACAGAGCAGTGGGTGCCCAAAGCCTCCCCTGCGGCTTCCGAGCACCCTGCAGCCCACAGGCCCTTGGCCCCCACTCTGTTGCCAGAGGCAAGTCCTAGGCAGGACTCTCGAGCTTGTAGAGCCACAGGGCCTCCAGCTTGGAAACCTGCTCAGGAACTCAGTGGGGCCAGGCTTTACCTTCCATGCTTGCCGGCCAGCAGATGGAGCCCTCGCTCCACGAAAAACTCTCTGCTTTGCCTTCAGCCAGGGAATCGCCTAGCTCAGCTCTCTCTGCCTCAAGCAGAAACTCGAGGGTGCATCAGCCTGCAGAAAGAAGAGTGCCTTTTCCTGAGCACTGCTCTGCTCTGGCAGCTCCCTGAAAGCCTCCTGGGACTTCTCTGCCCTCACACAGTCGTGCCATTCGGCCCACCCGGGGAGCAAAGGTCCCCCTCGGCATGGCTCAGGGTATGGCCTGTGTATGTTTTCAGGGCTGGGAAAGGGCCGATCCAGAAGCTGGGTGTGCACTTGGGAATGGGGCCTGGTGGGCCTAGCCGGCCTTCCCTGGTTGGGAAGCAGGAGATCTGGGGCCTCCGAGCTGCATGCACATCCCCTCCCTGGATGCCCCTCTTGCTTCTTCGCTGCTGCCAAGCCTCTCTCACCCAACGTGCATCTCATCGAAAGGAGCAGGCTGCTTGCCATTCTTTGCAAGGACCTCACCCCACGGCCTCGTTTGCTCGAACGGGAGTGCACACTGACCCAGAGCCTCCAGAGGAGCTGCTGTCTCTCCAGCCACAAAGGCCTGCAGCCGAATCACGACAGCCTGCTGCAATGGAGGGCGTCTATGGGAGAGGGCCATACATCCCAGGTGGGTGCCTCCCTGGCACCCCGCTTTCCATGGGCAAACACTGTGTGTGCAAGTGTCTCCTGTGTGCAGAAAATGTAGCCCCGGTGCCCGCGGTGCAGGGAATCCTCTTTGGACCCAGAGCAATGTGCTAGGCAGGCCTCCCATGCTGGAGAGCCTCCACTTCCCCCAACTGTCCAAGGGCCTCAGGAGCACACTTCGAGGGAGTGTGGGTCTGACAGGCAGAACGGCCCGAGTGAGGAACGTGGATGGCAGGCCAAAGCCAGCCCTAGGGCCTGTTCTGGCCTAGGCCACTGCCAGCCAGCAGGGCCTCAACAGAGCACAGTTCATTCGAGTAGGCCCCAGGGGTTGCCTGTGTGTCTCTTGCACTGCTGGGAAGCTGCAGGTCCAGAGGCTGTGTGTGCCCGGGGCCACTGGGCCTGAGCACAAAACCGTAAGGCCCCTTCTCTCAAGCAGGACTCCTGCCACCTCTGTGCTGCCTGCCACACCCCCTTGCTGCCCGCACTGTCTTCACTGCTGGCAGGCCTCTGTGTGCACAGCCCAGTCTCTGCCAAGGGAACAGGGGCTTGCTCGCCCCTTGCTAGGACCTCCTCCTACAGCACTCTGGACCAGGGCACACACGCCCCTGGACCAGCAGCCTGCAAGGAAGCTGCAGCTGAGCCAGCCACAAAGGCCTGCAGCCCTGGGCAGGGAGCCTTCTGCTAAGGACAGCTTTCCCACTCCAAAGCCCCTGCAGGAGTTCCTGGAGGCTCAGGCCCGCAGCGTTGTCCATCAGAGAGCACTGGGTGCCCAAAGCCTCCCTGCAGCTTCCAAGCCCCCTGCAGCCCACAGGCCCTTGGCCCCCACTCTGTTGCCAGAGGCAAGTCCTAGGCAGGACTCTCAAGCTTGTAGAGCCACAGGGCCTCCAGCTTGGAAACCTGCTCAGAACTCAGTGGCAGCCAGGCTTTACCTTCCATGCTTGCCGGCCAGCAGATGGAGCCCTCGCTCCACCGAAAAACTCTCTGCTTTGCCTTCAGCCAGGGAATCGCCTAGCTTAGCTCTCTCTGCCTCAAGCAGAAACTCGAGGGTGCATCCAGCCTGCAGAAAGAAGAGTGCCTTTTCCTGAGCACTGCTCTGCTCTGGCAGCTCCCTGAAGGCCTCCTGGTGCCTTCTCTGCCCTCACACAGTCGTGCCATTCGGCCCACCCGGGGAGCTAAGGTCCACGGGGAGCTGGCTCAGGGTATGGCCTGTGTGTGTTTTCAGGGCTGGGAAAGGGCCGATCCAGAAGCTGGGTGTGCACTTGGGAATGGGGCCTGGTGGGCCTAGCCGGCCTTCCTGGTTGGAAGCAGGAGATCGGGGCCTCCGAGCTGCATGCACATCCCCTCCCTGGATGCCCCTCTTGCTTCTTCGCTGCTGCCAAGCCTCTCTCACCCCACGTGCATCTCATCGAAAGGAGCAGGCTGCTTGCCATTCTTTGCAAGGACCTCACCCCACAGGCCTCGTTTGCCTCGAACGGGAGTGCACACTGACCCAGAGCCTCCAGAGGAGCTGCTGTCTCTCCAGCCACAAAGGCCTGCAGCCGAATCCACGACAGCCTGCTGCATGGAGGGCGTCTATGGGAGAGGGCCATACATCCCAGGTGGGTGCCTCCCTGGCACCCCGCTTTCCATGGGCAAACACTGTGTGTGCCAAGTGTCTCCTGTGTGCAGAAAATGTAGCCCCGGTGCCCGCGGTGCAGGGAATCCTCTTTGGACCCAGAGCAATGTGCTAGGCAGGCCTCCCATGCTGGGAGCCTCCACTTCCCCCAACTGTCCAAGGGCCTCAGGAGCACACTTCGAGGGAGTGTGGGTCTGACAGGCAGAACGGCCCGAGTGAGGAACGTGGATGGCAGGCCAAAGCCAGCCCTAGGGCCTGTTCTGGCCTAGGCCACTGCCAGCCAGCAGGGCCTCAACAGAGCACAGTTCTTTCGAGTAGGCCCCAGGCGGTTGCCTGTGTGTCTCTTGCACTGCTGGGAAGCTGCAGGTCAGAGGCTGTGTGTGCCCGGGGCCACTGGGGCCATGAGCACAAAACCGTAAGGCCCCTTCTCTGAAGCAGGACTCCTGCCACCTCTGTGCTGCCTGCCACACCCCCTTGCTGCCCGCACTGTCTTCACTGCTGGCAGGCCTCTGTGTGCACAGCCCAGTCTCTGCCAAGGGAACAAGGGGCTTGCTCACCCCTTGCTAGGACCTTCTCCTACAGCACTCTGGACCAGGGCACACACGCCCCTGGACCAGCAGCCTGCAAGGAAGCTGCAGCTGAGCCAGCCACAAAGGCCTGCAGCCCTGGGCAGGGAGCCTTCTGCTAAGGACAGCTTTCCACTCCAAAGCCCTGCAGGAGTTCCTGGAGGCTCAGGCCTGCAGCGTTGTCCATCACAGAGCAGTGGGTGCCCAAAGCCTCCCCTGCGGCTTCCGAGCACCCTGCAGCCCACAGGCCCTTGGCCCCCACTCTGTTGCCAGAGGCAAGTCCTAGGCAGACTCTCGAGCTTGTAGAGCCACAGGGCCTCCAGCTTGGAAACCTGCTCAGGAACTCAGTGGCAGCCAGGCTTCACCTTCCATGCTTGCCGGCCAGCAGATGGAGCCCTCGCTCCACCGAAAAACTCTCTGCTTTGCCTTCAGCCAGGAATCGCCTAGCTCAGCTCTCTCTGCCTCAAGCAGAAACTCGAGGGTGCATCCAGCCAGCAGAAAGAAGAGTGCCTTTTCCTGAGCACTGCTCTGCTCTGGCAGCTCCCTGAAAGCCTCCTGGGTCCTTCTCTGCCCTCACACAGTCGTGCCATTCGGCCCACCCGGGGAGCAAAGGTCCCCCTCGGCATGGCTCAGGGTATGGCCTGTGTGTGTTTTCAGGGCTGGGAAAGGGCCGATCCAGAAGCTGGGTGTCCACTTGGGAATGGGGCCTGGTGGGCATAGCCGGCCTTCCCTGGTTGGGAAGCAGTAGATCTGGGCCTCCGAGCTGCATGCACATCCCTCCCTGGATGCCCCTCTTGCTTCTTCGCTGCTGCCAAGCCTCTCTCACCCCACGTGCATCTCATCGAAAGGAGCAGGCTGCTTGCCATTCTTTGCAAGGACCTCACCCCACAGGCCTCGTTTTGCTCGAACGGGAGTGCACACTGACCCAGAGCCTCCAGAGGAGCTGCTGTCTCTCCAGCCACAAAGGCCTGCAGCCGAATCCACAACAGCCTGCTGCATGGAGGGCTTCTATGGGAGAGGGCA